>NC_059438.1:10729988-10789331 GCF_021028975.2 Sphaerodactylus townsendi
CTTCTTCTTCTTCTTCTTCTTCTTCTTCTTCTTCTTCTTCTTCTTCTTCTTCTTCTTCTTCTTCTTCTTCTTCTTCTTCTTCTTCTTCTAAATACTGAGGCATTTACTTGTCCGATACACAATATAGATCAGGGGTGTCAAAATCATTTGTTAAGAGGGCCGGATATAACATAACTGTGACTTGTTTGGATCAGGTCTGGGGCTAGGGGAGGATGGTGGGGCTGCCTCCGTGGGTGAGCCCCCAGCAGGCTCCCCAGCCCAGATTGGCACGGGGGGGGGGGGGCAGCTGCCTCAGCTTGAGAGGTATTGAAAATGTTCCAGAACTGTGTTAGGTGCTTTGTGCGGGGAAAAGCCATTGTCTTGAAGTCTTCTGAGTGACAGACTTACCACTCAATTTCTCCTTCCCACTGTACAGCTAGAATGAGCACCAACACTAATCAAACATTGAGAAACCTAAATTAGGGGGAGGGGGAAAGCCTTTCATTTAAAACAAAAAAAAAAACCCGAAAAGTTTTTGTCATTCTCTTTGGACCTGCGATTCTTAAATTGGAACCATTTGAGCATTCAGGTGACCAAAAGGAACCGGGCGGGGGGGGGGGGGGGGGGGGGGGGGAAATTCTGCTGGCTTTCAGAATTCAGAAAGCTTAATTACAGGAATAATTGAAAGGAGCAGGAAAAAGCCGAAACAAAACCCGCTTAATTTGAGGCATGGAGACAGGCCCATTTAAAACATCTTAATTAGTGGAACAATTAAAAGGCAAACAGAATAAGCTTTATACAAAGGAGACAGGAGGGAAACAGGCTCGCAGGACTGGGAAGCAGAGAGCTGGCACAGGAGAAGCAAGAATAGAATTCTAAACGTTTCCAAAAGTTCTGCTATTTGTGGGGGAAGGGACATATAAAATATATAGAATGAACCACACACTGCCTTGGAGACCTGAGATCAGAAATACCAGCGTTGTTAGCATGCTGGAGGGGTTGTAGTGTTGTAGTAGGATTTGGAAGACCCAGGTTCGAAACCCCACTCTGCCATGGAAGCTTGCTGGGTGACCTTGGGCCAGTCGCAGGCTCCTTCTGCACATGCAGAATAATCCACTTTCAATCCACTTCCGCAATTGTTTGCAAGTGGATTATGGCCCCTTCCGCACATGCAGAATAATCCACTTTCAATCCACTTCCGCAATTGTTTGCAAGTGGATTATGGCCCCTTCCGCACATGCAGAATAATCCACTTTCAATGCACTTTGCAGCTGGAACGCTTATGCGGAATATAGCTAAAATCCACTTGCAAACGGTTGTGAAAGTGGATTGAAAGTGCATTATTCTACATGTGTGGAAAAGAACCTTTGCTATTCTTCACAGTCAAATCCAGATGCAAAAGTGGATTGAAAGTGGATTGAAAGTGCATTATTCTGCGATGCGGTAGGGACCACACACTTTCCCAACTAATAACCTACCTCAGAGGTGGGGTTCCCAAACTCCAGGTGTGGCCTCAAGAGTGCGGTTCAAGTGCTTGACTTCCATTATCTAGCCTGTAGGTCCCTGGCAGGCGCTAAAAAGCAACGCAGCCTCTTGTTTCATGTGATCTACTTGCAAAACAGGCGGTTGTTTGAGAAGCCACATCAAACGGGCATATGAGTATTAATTACGTTGTTTACCTAGTTCACAAGCAATCTTGCCTATTAAATCATCTTTATAGAGATGCTCAGCGTTGCGGATGAAGGGAGGAACCGCGGAGCATTGTAATCTCTCCAACAGTTTCATTTTGTCTAACTCAGGAGAGAAGTCTTCCCATTGAAATCCACAGCAGCACAAAGGGAAAAAAAAAACAAAAGGAGGAACGGCGTCTGGGAATAATAAAAGGCCTTGATTTTTGAAAATCAAGCACAAGAGCAATTAGCTTTCAAAAAGAGTCTTCCCTCGCTTCTGCTCACTGGATGCTTGGAGGAAAAAAACACCTGCTCTAGCAGGGAGGCGAACCCCAGCAATTGGTGTCTGGGTTGCTTTTGTACACCGCTGGAAGAGGCGCCGTTTAAAACAGCCAGCTCTTGCCCGGGATCCGCTTGCTCCCAGCACTTCACTCGCGGGCCATTCTGAAATCATCATAGCGGCCTGATTGAAATATGGCCGTTCAATTTCGAGAAGTCAAGAGGAATGACAGATTGGTCCCCAAAGGTCAAAAAGCAGGTCTTTGGCAGACAATGTAACAGCCTTAGCCCTGAAACCGATTATTTGATGTCAGGCCGCTGGTAATAAAGGACTTTGATTTCGTGGGGCAGCGGGTCATTCATCCTTTGAGAAGCCGAACGGTCCAACCGTGTTTTCAACAGCGTTTAATTTAACCACTCCGCTGTTCTGGTCCGAGGCAGAGGAATTGCAGATGACCGCGCCGAATTACTGGAGTCTTCTGGAAACTGACTTCCACGACCCCCGTTCCAATCTAAATTAATTTGGCCCAGATTCTACAAACAGAACTTTAACCTTTGGAAAGTTGGGAAAACCTTTGGAAGGAGGGGGAGGGAGAAGGGAGATTTCAGAGGCAAGGAAAATG
This sequence comes from Sphaerodactylus townsendi, assembly GCF_021028975.2. Taxonomy (NCBI): domain Eukaryota; kingdom Metazoa; phylum Chordata; class Lepidosauria; order Squamata; family Sphaerodactylidae; genus Sphaerodactylus; species Sphaerodactylus townsendi. The sequence goes on from NC_059438.1 coordinate 10,732,540, forward strand.
TCACCCGGCAATCACTGCCTCGTAGTGCCACACCCAGGAGGAATGACCCAGAGCCATCAAGCGCCAAACTTTTTTCCTGGGCTGTTGTAGCTCTACAGGCAGAACCCGCGGTAGAGCTGCCAACCCCCAGGTGGAATCTGGCGCTCTCTTGGAATTGCTATTGATCTCCAGATAACAGTTATTAGTGCCCCTGTAGAAAACAGCTCCTTTGGAGAATGGGCTGTGTATGGCATTATACTCCACTGGGGTCTCTCCACAGGTGCCATCCCAAATCTCCAGGAATTCCCTGGCCTACAATAACAGCCTTAGGTAAACCCACACCCCATTGTGCACAAGTGTGTGTGTGTGTGTGTGTAGAGCAGTAGTTTTGTTCTGTGTGAAAGCTCTTCCATTTAAAAGTTCTGCTCCTCCCAGGATTGTGGTACTGGGCCAGATGTTTGCAGCAGGGATGAGAGTGGTGGCGAACCTTTGGCACTCCAGACGTTATGGACTACAATTGGCCATGCTGGCAGGGGCTGATGGGAATTGTAGTCCATAACATCTGGAGTTCCAAAGGTTCACCACCACACAGGTCACCCTCTAAAGCAGCCGTTTCCTCCACGGGGACGGATCTCTGTCATCTAGAGATCAGTCCTAATTCCAGGAGAACTCCCAGCCTCACTTGGAGGGTTGACAACTCTAGCGGTAGATCTGCTCCTGTGGAACTCTCCGCCCCAAGGAAGAGGCCTTTGATATTGACATCTGGCTAGCAGGCAAAGACCGTCTGATTTGGTGCTTACCTGACTGGTGTTATTCAGTGCCACTGTTCTGGCTTGTTTAGATTCTTGCTGTTGGTTCTTTAGATGAAGAGCTCATCTCATGTAACACATAGAGGTTGCCATTTATTATTTATGTAAAACATCAAGCAAACATGCAAGTTATTTTATTTATTTATTTATTTATTTATTATTTTATTTATTTAATTTTATTTGTTCCACTTTTATACACCCCTCCCGAAGGGAGCCTCAAGAGTGAGTTTACAACACTAATACATACTGAAGTGGATAATAAGATAAAGGAAAATCACTAAAAGAATTTATACAAAGTTAAAATGCAGCTCCAAGCTTATAAATGTTTAAAACAGATGAAGCGTTCAACCTTTCCTCCTCTGACTCTGAGGGGGGGAACAGGCGGATCTCAGTTGTTAATGGGCACCTATCAGCAGCCGGCCTCCCCAAAAGCCGGTGGAGATGAGCTCAGTCTTACAGGCCCTGCGGAATTCACTGGGGAAGTCCCGCAGAACCCGGAACCAGTTAACTGGCGGAAGAGCATTCCACCAGGCAGGGAGCCAAGGGCCGTAAAAGCCCTGGCCCTGAAGTGGAGAAACCTTGCGCGCATCATAGAGTAGGGGACCTCCAGTAAGATTGGCCTCTGCGAGCGCGACTTGAGAACCGGCGTGGGACATATAGGGGCCCAGGCCGGTCCCCTAAAGGTCTGAAAGGTCCCCAGACCAGCGTAAGGCCTTAAAGGTTAACACCAATACAGCAGAGGCGATTCCCGAGGAACTCAACAGGGGAGCCAGTGCAAAAGCGGTGCAACACGGGCGTGATGCTTGATCTCTGGAGGCACCTCCGGTGAGCAGCCGAGCCGCAGCATGCTGGACCAGTTTCAATTTCGAATCCAGCCTCAAAGAGGTAGGCCTGCGTAGAAGCGAGTTGCAATAGTAGTCTAATCTGGAGGTGACCGTTGCATGGATCACTGTGGCCAGATCCGCCCGGGAGAGGAAGGGGGCCAGCACGCCCGGGCCTGGCGAAGATGGAAAAAAGCAGCAACCCGGAGTTACATGGTCCACCCTGGGTCTCCATGGAAGAAAGAGGCGAACCCGAATCAGGTGGACCCCAGGCTTCTGAGCACCGAGGGGCGGTGCCAATGAGACCCCCTCCCACGCCACACGGCTGGAACACGGCGGCCTGAGCCACAGGATCATCCACGTCTTTGCTTTAGATTCAGTTTAACCTGCTCTGTGTCAACCAACCAACGGCAACCGCCTCCAAACAATGCTTTAGAGCTGCGAGAGGCGGTGCCTGCTCCCCCCTCCATCGACAGAATGGGCTGGAGTAGCTATCACATCAGCATACTGGTGGCGATTCCAGCAAAGCTCTCATTACCAGCTGAGCAAGGGTGCATATAGATGTTAAATAACAGCGAGGGACAGCAGCAAGCTCCCTGGGGCACACCACAATGCGAAAGCGGGCACCTCCGGGAAGCTTGGTCCCGCGCACCACACTTGCTTCGACTCCGGTCCCGGAGACTTGAGGCAATCCATTGAAGGATAGTACCCCGTACCCCGGAAGCGGCCAGGTGAAAGGGTGGGTCAAAAGGTCGCGATCAAAGCCACATCAAGCGCTGCGGTGAGATCAACAACACCAGCAAGCAGCCGGCCCGCCTACGGTCGAGGCTGTATCTGAGCTGATATCTGTAGCTGGCGGCGAGAACAGTCTCCGTCCCATGCCCAGCACGGAAGCCCGGACTGGAAGGGATGCGAAGCCGTGAGAACAGTCTCTGTCCCATGCCCAGCACGGAAGCCGGACTGGGAAGGGATGCGAAAGGCATTTTAAATAGAATAGAAGTGCAAATTATTATTTTTTCAATAAATGTACAATTGCTTTTTTTTTTTAAAAAAAACAAAGGTATAAAGAACTTATTGAATTGCACTACGACTTGTCGAGTCACATCCAGCACCACGTCTAGGTTTGCCAACCTCCAGCCTGGAGCCCATCCAGAATCACCACCCAATTTAGATGGCAGAGATCACTTTCTCTGGAAAGTATGGCAGTTTTGGAAGGTTATCACATGACAGCCCAGGTAAGCTTCCTCCCCAAATTCCACCTCCCCAGACTCCACCCACGAATCTCCAGGACTTTCCCAACCAGAGTTGGCAACCCTACAGCCAGCTTCCACTTTTGCAAGCGATGCCCTTCATTGCAGGGGGCGTGGCCAAAAAGGCCATCAATCGCGCAAGAAAGTCAAAATAACCGCCCTTTCCTCCTCCTGCCCTTCCAGACATGGCGGAACCCGACAGGGGGCGGCGCTGTTTTGCCACACTCGGAATGGCCCCGCACTTTCCCCGCCCATCCTTCGCTCCGATTGGGTGCGCGAGGAAACGTCCTTCAGAGGCGGCCAATGGCCTCCTTCGTTTCTCCTCCCTTCAGAAAAGGCCTTCGGAGGAGAGGATTCAGCTTGGGGTGGAGTAGGAGGATGCGCGGCTGGTGGCTCGGCTGGGCGGCGCGGCACCTCTTCCGCTACCCCGCTTCCGGCCGGCCGCGGCCTATCGCCGTCGCCATGGCAACCGAGGCCTGCTCGGGCCCAGCCGGCCTGGACGAAGCCCTCCGCCGAGCCGTCCCGCCGCTGCCGCCTTACGAGACGCGGGGGAAGGCAGCGGCTCCGGCCGGGGCCGCTCTGGAGCAAGGCGGCGCCGAGTTCATGTGCTACTACCGGGCCTTGGAGCGCGGCCCGCCCCGGGCGCAGCTGCTAGGCCGCCTGGCCAGGGACTTCGGCGTCGACCACGGGCGGGTGGCCGAGCTGAGCGCCAGGGTGGCCCGCCTCCAGCGGGAACGGGCCGGCGCGGAGGGCGGCGGCGGCGACGAGGCCGGCGGGCTCCTGCAGGCCGAGGACCGGCTGCGCCACTACCTCACGCCGCGCTACCGGGGCCTCTTCCAGCACCTGGGCCGGCGGGAGGGCGGCCTCCGCTTCCTGGTGGAGCTCCGCGGGGACCTGCTCGGAGCCCTGGCTGCCCGCCAGGCCGAGGGGCCGCACGTCCGGGTGAGAAAGGAGGGTGGGCTCGCGCGCTCGCTCGCCCTTTTGGGCCCGGGCTGCAGTTTCTTATTGGGGTGTGTGTGTGTGTGTGTGTGGAGGGAAGGCCTGAAGCGGGTCTCCTCGGAAGTAAGGCCCAGGGAAGGGGCCTCAGAGCAGGGGTCTTCAAACTACGGCCCTCCAGATGTTCATAGACTACAATTCCCATGAGCCCTACCACTTGGCCATGCTGGCAGGGGCTGATGGGAATTGTAGTCCTGGACCCGTTTCGGAGGGCCATCGGATGAAAAACCCTGCCTATGGAACTATCAACCCCGTTTGCCACCTCTTTTCGGCTGCCCTTTATTATCTCCAATTTGGTTGCCATCGTGTGTGTATTCTGTATACACTCACGCACATATGTACACACACACACACATATAACCAGTGGTGGGATTCAGCAGGTCTGCACCACCTCGACAGAACCGGTTGTTAAAATGGTTCTTGTAAACAACCAGTTGTTAAATTATTTGAATCCCACCCCTGCATATAACGTTTATTGCTTCAGCAGCTTGTTTTTATTTGTGCTACGCTTTCTGCATATGCTTTCGCTGGACACTTTCAGGTTATTTTATTTGACAGCTGCAACTACGTAACTTTTTAAAATTTGCTGCTTTGGTTCCTTTTTCAACTCCCTGTTTTTGCTTACTTGCTGTAACTGTTTTCCTATTGAATGCGTCGTTGTCTTTCTTCATTGCTTCATGTTTGTTTGCTTACTGCTTTTATAGATTTTTGGTGTCGTCTTTGCTTCGTTTTACTTACTGCTTGATAAGCTAGAAGTATGTGCTTTGCTTTATGTTTACTTGTACTGTCCTTCATGTTTGTTTGCTCAAAGCTTTATAGATTTTAGGTATATCCTTTGTGTTTACTTATTGCTGTACAGGTTTTAAGTATATGCTTCGTTTCGTGTTTACTTATTGCTTTATATGTTTTGTTTCAAGTTCATTTACTTATTGCTGTATAGATTTTAGGTATATTCTTTGCTTCATCCTTATTCATTGCTCTATAGACTTCAGATAACATGTTCTTCTTGTTTGTTTACTCATAGCTTTATGAATTTACCGGTGCATAATATAGCTTTGCTTTCTGCTTGTTTGTTCAAAAGCTTTTATAGATTTTAGGTAATATGCCTTGCTTTTTTTGTTGCGTTATAGAGTTTGGGTAGGTATGCTTTTGCCTCACGATCTGTTTAGCTTATTGCTTTATAGATTTTTAGTGAGATGCTTTTTTGCTTTCCTGCTATTTATTTTTCATTTTGCTGCTTTTTAGCCTCAAAGGAACACACTGGATTTTCCCCCCACAAGAGGTAGTCTAAGCCAGGGAAACAAAGCGGGCCTTAGTCCTGTTCGATCCTAATGAACACACAGGAAGGGGAAGGCACTATCTCAAACGCCTTCCTAATGCAGCTGACCACTTTAATACAGTTCCTCATGTTGTGGTGACCCCCAACCCTAACATTTATCCATTTTACAGATGGAGAACACTGATGCAGAGTCTTAGGCGACCCCTGTGAAAGGGGCTGTGACCCACAGGTTGAGAACCACTGATCTACAGAGTCACCCCACTGATCTGTCTGTATCAGTTGCTGTCCATGGTCCTAGATTAGAGGACTTTCATTTAACCTCTTATCCTGAGCTAGCCTTTTAACTGGAGATTGCACCCGGGGCCTTCTTCAGAATGCTACATCGCTTGAGTCTCTCATGGGTGATGAACAAAACTAGGTGTGGCACCAACTTAAAACACTTATACATTTTTATTCCAGAATAGAAGTTCTTCAGAGCTGCAGCTCATTTCCTTAAAAGGTTCAGTGAGTGGATCCCTCACTGTTACAAACATTCATGTAGTGGATTTTTTTTTTCTTTTAAAAAAAGCACCCAGCACACTCAAGAGGCCGAGAAGTACAAGGTGGGAAGTGTGATTTTGTGAGGGAATTCAACTCTTTTGAAGTTTAAGAAAGGCGCATGAAAGAAATCACTAGTTTTGCGCTAGATGTTTAAGCAGCTTGTAATGGGTGAGGGAACCACTTGTAGCCTCCTGAAGAAATGGATTCTAGTTAAAAGCTTTTCTGGAATACTGGTTTGTTTGTCTTCTAAAAGTGTTACAATATTTCCTGTTTTTCCCTATGAGAAGAATTATGCATGCCTATATATTGGAATCCAATGCATGGGGTGTTGGGACGAGAGAGAGAGATAAAAGAGTTGTATGCATTGAGAAACTTACGTTGCACAGGAGGTAGAAAATGTGTCACATTTTTTGGTACAGCATTTGATATGCCTGAAGAGGAGACTGTGAAGCTCTTATTGGAGTCAAAGTTAACACCTCAGTTACCCAAGATTCTGTTTGCACCCATTATTGGAACAGTTATTGGCCCAATTGAAGTGTCCAGTATGCTGCAGAAAGTTTGGCAATCACAAGGCATACCAAAGTAGAGCACAAAAACAGTAACAGTACTAATTACTGACCCACGGGTGATTCCAGGCAGACTATGTTGATGGGGTGGTTTGCCATTGCCTTCCACAGTTCTCTACACTTTACCCCCTGCAAGCTGGGGTACTCCTTTATCCACCTTGGAAGCATGGAAGGCTGAGCCAACCTTGAAACAGCTACCTGAAACCTGCCGTTGCCCTGGAATGAAGCAAGATGTGTTCTCAGAAACTTGGGATTTTAAAAGTTTGTAATAGGAAATCCTAATTCTTGCGGGGAGATGAGTGGTGCTTTCCTATAAATATGGTTGTGTAGATGTCATTTATGGAATGCGCTTGAACCCCCCCTTCTTATCTGTGCATAGCGCACTAGAAACTTAAATATTTTGGGAGTGCAGAGGTCCCAACGCAGAGTTTTGTGCCTGTGAGAAAGAAGCTTTTCAGAACTGCAAAAAGTTGCTTAGATCCACAGTGATTCTGAGGGTAGGTTAGATTGCACAGCCCTCTATTTTCCTTTCTATTTCTTCTGCCCTTTAATCTTCCTAGCAGGGCCCTATGGCGAGCGTGATCTAGAAATGCACCACTACTAGAAGAATCCAAAGCCACTTGAAATGCTTAATGCATCAAGAACCTTGAGTTTCATTCTTGCCTAAAACTGGGAACTTGAAGCTTGTTTCTAGAGACGCTTTGTTTTGAACACCCAGAAATTAGAAATGTGGTTTCCTAGACCTAGGAGAAGAGTTGCCTGGATCTCGGTGGGGAAGAGATTTTTTGCAGTGCCTTTTTTTAAATCTCAGTGCATACACCTGCCTAGCAGAAGTAAAAATAATCATCCAGGAGAATGGCACATGGATGCGTAGGTTTTGTAGGAATCCAGCAGCCAGCTGATGGAGCATTGCAAAAAGGCCTACTGGGAAGAGACCTGATCCTGTAAACTTGTTTTAGCTGCAGTGGTGTAAATGTCATCCCCTCTCTGGTTCAGCTGGGAGAGAACTGCTAAATCCCTGCTGAAAATTGAGCTCTTACCCTATCCGATGGCCTTTAAAAGATATCTCCACCCTAGCTTTGGCAACACATTCTAAACGTAGTTACTCTTGTGTGGAAATTTCTGTCCTGCCAGTCAAAGGCAGAACTGCAAGAAACTTAGTTCCAACAAAGGAACCTCTGCATTGAGCCCACATGTGCCTGCCCTGTCACACTGACACTTAGTCCTTTTAGAGCTGGTGGAACCAGGCCATCTGTTGCTTGACAGTTTCCACTACGTGTGCATAAATTATTCTTTGTGCCCTCTTTGAAGTGAAAGTGGGGATACTTGCACAGGTAGTTCATGGCATTGGAAGACAGACTGCAACTACTCTAGAATTGGAATTGGTTTTGGTCGTGGTGCCAAGTGCTGCTTAGAGAATGATTGAGTGATATATATTTTTTGCAATGTTTTGTTGTATTTTTCTTGCCGGTCTTGCTATCATAGCCAAGGCTAAAGTCAGCTGAATGGTAGCCGGATTTAACCAGTTTCCCTAAGCATTGATAGATATGGTGGCCTGTGCAATTTGGAAACTCTGTGCATCTAAGCAGAAACTCCGAACACAGTATTATGTGAATGAGTGATAGAGTTGCGAAAGCCATTTCCCTGAAGCGTTGGATGAATTTGTATTCCAAAGGTTAGTACTCTAAAGGTCAAACAGTCCACCTTAGGATCAAGAGCAATGGCCCAGAGAAAATGACTAGACTCCTCTGTGTGACTAGTTGCTAAGAAACCAGTAAAATGTCTTCCTGCCATAATTTGTGGAGAGATGATAAGATACTTTTTTGACCTAGGTGCAAGCCCTTTCTGTTCGAAGCGTGTCACTACCAGCAAAGAAGTTTCCAGCTACACTATAGACATCCGGTAAAAAAGGCATCTCGCTGAGAGAATATAAAAAAAATGTGCTTGGGTAGAATGGAGGGACCAATCTATTTTTTTTTTTTGAGAGCAGGAAATTTTAGCTTTTATTTCAAGCCAGTGATGTGCCCCTAGAATTCTTTTAAAAGTCTCATCACCTGCAAAAACTTGTAGAAGTCAAAGCAACATTAAAACCATCGCGAACAGCATGTTTTTTAAAAACCAGTCTCAATGCACCAATGTCTGTGTCCTAGGCAGATGGAGCTTTGCTGCAGGAAGAGCAAGACTTGTGGAAATTCTCCACCGAACTTGTTGAGATACAGGAGGAAATTAGATTAATGTTATTGTTTTAAAAAAAATTCGAGTGGGGGGCAGCAGCTCTTTGCAGTCATTCCTTTGTGCCCATCTGCACCCGGGGAAGGCATTTTGTCCAATACTCTGCTGCTGTGTCTCCATGATGGAAGAATAATAATTTGGATTTATACCCCACCTTTCTCTGCCATGTAAGCTTCTTTCCCCACAGAGGACACCTTGTGAGGTAGGTGGGGCTGAGAGTTCCGAAGAACTGTGACTAGCCCAAGGCAAGGGTCTTCTCAGTGGTTGCTCTTCTTATGCTCTTTGGAGACCAGTTCCCCAAGAATGGGATTCATGCCCTGCTGAATCTATTTCCAGTTCCGATTAGGGCATGCAAGGCTGCGCCTTGTTTTGTGTGGCATTTAATTAACCAAGCTGTCTGACTGTCGAGAGATTGTTTCCAGAGCTGATGACTCTTCCCCGAATTAGAGATCTGCTTATTGTGCTTTTATTTTCGGTTATAGCTATTATTATCTATTCAAGCTTCAATGCTGTTGTTTGCATACACCGTGAACCACCCCGAGGCCTCTGTTGCTTTTTTCCTTCCAAGAAAAGTGTCAAAAACTACTCTTTAAGATTGCCTTGGTTTTCAAATGAAGCTAGTTGTCAGTGTGTGCTTAATGTCTGGGGCCTCTTTGGGTTTCTGAGTCTTCATTCCTTCTTACTCCCTTTTCTTGCAACACTAGATGACAGACGCATCTCTGGCCTTCTCTGTGAAGGAAGGGGTAACCAGATGGCTCCCTATCTTTCCGCTTTTAGTTAACATAGCTGGGGGCAGGGGAGGGAGTGGACAGCAGAGGTAATAAAGCTATGAGCATTTGGAGGGTGCTTTAGAACTGGCTTTGCAAAAGCCAAGGGTTCAGTGTTCCTTTCAATAAAGGCTACTGTGTGATAAATCCCAGAGTCCGTCATTGAGTGAATCCTATACCTGACACTAGTACAGTAGAGGAAGAGTGTAGTTTTAGCATCCCTAACCAGTTTTGGGAGAAGTGAGCTGATGTTTGCTCATATATGATCTTAGGAAGAAATTGGAACTATTCCCTCCATTTTCTGATGTTGCTGTTGGTTAGAACCTCAAATGTAGTAGACGACCGCATGAAGTCTGGGTGCATCTGGGCTGTGGATCCCAGAACAGAGAAAAGGAGAGAGGAAAAAGTTTGAGGGACGTTGTTATAGGTGTCATACCCTTCAGGTATATTCTGACCATTTTTATGTTTCTGGAAAGTACAAGGGGTTCTCTCATATTGGTGAAATTCTCTTGAGTGTTCTGTCTCTTAAATTCGATTTTGCTAAGAAGAAGCATTCTAATATTCACTGGCCTTTCAGTAGATATATTTAAAATTGCCTTGGAGGTTTCCTACTGGTGGTAAGCATCTCTTCTTCATTGGACAGTTTGATGCAAATGGTGGGGTCTCTTTCTCTTGGTATTTTCCCCTGCAGATATAGTAAAATTTATGGCAGATTGTATGAGGTTTTAAGGTGCTTCTTTGAATACAGACAGAAAAACAACGGAATTGAGTTTTCATACTTTATCAAATGGAATAAAGAATAAATTAAAAGAGAAATGTCATTAAAATTCTTTAAGAACAGCCTTTAGAGCCACGTTCTCTATTGAAAGCATGATCTGTGCCGATATAACCACTGATATGTTTAGCTATTTTTGTTTGATGGAATTTTTAATGGGAAAGAGCTAATTTAATTAAAGATGCTGGTGGGTTGTTATAAAATGAAATATGTCTCTGTTATGTATGGCTTGTAGTTTAGTAACATAGCATTTAAAGGATTAAAATATTTTTGAAGCTATAATTTGAGGGTTGGGGTTGGGAAGTGATTGCCTTGGACAGGAGAACTCTGTCTTTTGGTTGCGTGCCTTCTGGATACTGTAGGGATGCACTGCTGACTAGCAGCTTTTACCGTGAAAGTAGGCAGCTTTGTAGCACACCCGGCATCCCTCACGGCCTTCTGGTGGCACCGCTCCCCCACCCCTCATCCCCGATGGAGTCCGCAGGTCATGAAACTACCTGGCTCACAACCGACCGGGTTAATCCGGACAAAGGGGACAATGGTCTTGCCCCCAGGTGAGGATGGAAGAGCCCAGGCAGCTGATGCTCCTCACTCCGCACGTAGCTTAGCCAGATGAGATCATGCGTATGCACATGATGATCTCTCCAGTCTCCCGCTCTCCCGCTCTCCCGGAATTCCCCGTTCCAGCCCTTCCTACTGCGCCCGTTAGAATCATAATAAAGGTGCCAGGAACCAGCCGCACGCGGCAAAATTAAGCTAGGAACCGCACGGACACCAGCGCTCCTGCTGCTGGCACTCTCCACCAGATGATGTTATCACCCAGCGTCTTTCGTCTACCGTTCTTGCGCTGACCTGCAGCGGTCCGCGACTAGAGATACTTTCCAGATTTTATTGCTTGTAAAAGGTTTAATTGCAGACTTTGTGATTGTTGTGCTTTGAGGATTGTTCTGAGAATCCACGGTTTGGTATGAAGTTGCTTAAATGATGCCTTTTTCAAGAAATCTGCTGGCAGTTGCAGAAGGCTTTTTTTCCTGTCGAGGTAACAGTGCCTCCTCAATTTGGGGCCTCTAGGGTGAGCCATCGTTTTTTTTTTATCATAGAGCGTTGGGCAGCAACTGGTAGTTTTCTATAATAGAGCTCAGAAGTTAAGCAGGGTTGGCCTGCATCAGTGCCTGGATGGGAAAACATGATGGCAGGCCAGGGTTGCTATGCCAAGGAAAGCAACGGCAAATCATCTCTGCTCATTAGTTGCCTTGAAAATCCCATAAGGGGTAACCATAAGTCTGTTGCAACTTGACAGCACTTAATATTTATCACTGTTAATATTAACTTGCTCAGGCTCCCATCCATGCATTGCCCAGGGCCAACCTGCTTATCTTCTGAGATTGGATGGGGGTAGGGCTATCCAGGGTTGGGCTGGATGATTGAGGGACTGGAGCACCTTCCTTATGAGGAGAGGCTGCAGCGTTTGGGACTCTTTAGTTTGGAGAGGAGACGTCTGAGGGGGGATAGATTGAAGTCTATAAAATTATGCATGGGGTAGAAAATGTTGACAGAGAGAAATTTTTCTCTCTTTCTCACAATACTAGAACCAGGGGGCATTCATTGAAAATGCTGGGGGGAAGAATTAGGACTAATAAAAGGAAACACTTCTTCACACAACGTGTGATTGGTGTTTGGAATATGCTGCCACAGGAGGTGGTGATGGCCACTAACCTGGATAGCTTTAAAAAGGGCTTGGACAGATTTATGGAGGAGAAGTCGATCTATGGCTACCAATCTTGATCCTCCTTGATCTCAGATTGCAAATGCCTTAGCAGACCAGGTGCTCAGGAGTAGCAGCAGCAGAAGGCCATTGCTTTCACCTCCTGCATGTGAGCTCCCAAAGGCATCTGGTGGGCCACTGCGAGTAGCAGAGTGCTGGACTGGATGGACTCTGGTCTGATCCAGCAGGCTAGTTCTTATGTTCTTATGGGCAATAGAGATTGGTGGTCCCTTGTTATCACCATTTATCTCACTTCTGTCCTGCTTCTCCTAGGTCAGTGATGGCGAACCTTTTTGAGACCGAGTGCCAAAATTGCAACCCAAAACCCACTTATTTATTGCAAAGTGCCAACATGGCAATTTAACCTGAATACTGAGGTTTCAGTTTAGAAAAAACGGCTTGCTCCGAGGTGTACGTTATTCGGGAGTAAGCTTGGTGAAGCAATCGTGCAACTCTTCGAATGGGTGAATCACGACCCTAGGGTTTACTCAGAAGCAAGGCCAGCCTAGATATATGAGTGTGTGTGTGTGGGGGGGTGATTTTCCATTCCCCCTACATAATGAACTCTGTGCGCACGTGCCCACAGAGAGGGCTCTGAGTGCCACCTCTGGCACCCGTGCCATAGGTTCGCCACCACTGTCCTAGGTTCTCACAAACCAAGTTCAGATTCTTCTTGAGAGCCAGCATGGTATAGTGATTAAGAGCAGGTGCACTCTAACCTGGAGAACCGGGTTTGATTTCCCACTCTGCCTCTGTGGAGGCTTATCTGGTGAACCAGATTAGTTTGTGCACTCCAACACATGCCAGCTGGGTGACCTTGGGCTACTCACAGTTCTTGAGACTCTGTCAGCCCCACTCACCTCTCACAGGGGTGTTTTGTTGACGGAAAGGAGATTTTAAGCCCCTTTTAGTCTCCTTACAGGAGAGAAAGGAGGGATATAAATCCAAACTACTCCTCATCCTCGTCCTCCTTCATTGATTAAAGTTTTTCCCTGTTTTGTCTGATTCCAGGAAATGAATGGAGTGCTAAAAAACATGCTGTCAGAATGGTTTTCTGCTGGATTCTTAACCTTGGAGAGGGTCACGTGGCAGTCACCTTGTGAGAGAATTCTTTCAAAGATTAGTGAGTATTAGTGCTAAAGAAGACTGTAGCTCCTCCCCTACCCCCAAGGCAGAATTTGGGTCTTCTGAAGATCTACACGTACATACGTGACCTTGTGAGGAGGGATGGCTGGTAGCATTGCTGTTCTTGTGGGAAGATATATGGGGTAAATAAGTCTCAGGTCGTTAACATGAAGTAACTGTTGTCTGATGAATTTTTGACTTCAGTATGAAAATATAAATTGTTCACCCGGCTGGCTTGCCTCTTTGCAGCAGTGAAGCCGTGCATCCTGTCAGAAACTGGGTGGATATGAAGCGCCGAGTCGGCTCTTACAGAAGGTGCTACTACTTTGCCCACTGTGCAATATCCAGCGAGCCCTTGATAGTTCTGCACGTGGCGCTTACGGATGAGATCTCCAGCAGTATTCAGGTATGGCAGGGTTGTAGCAGCTTTCTTCCTCCCACAGCTGCTCCGGGGCCTACGGGACCTTAGGGAGTTCACCTTGGGGCCTGTAAGGCCAGAACTGTTCTGCCGAGGCCTTTGGAGGGAACCAGCCGCTGTAATAGTGCCCCTTTCTTAGGCCCTGACATCTGGGCCACCTGATCATCTAATGAGACTGCGCCATGCCTCCCTCTTTAAAGGGGGGGGGAGGGATTTTTTACTATAGGAATGCTGGGGCCTTCCATTTTAATTTGCTGAGCTTTTATATAATTGGAACCAAGAGCTGGGAAAAATTTTATTGCTTTTAATTGTGTTTCAATGTTTACTTGCTTTTATATTGTATTTTATATATGTTGTACGCCCATGAGCCCTTCCGGGGATGGGGTGATTATATAAAAATCTAATAAAATAAATAAATAAATAAAATAAGGCTGGGATAGGTCTCTCTATATTCGATTACCACTATATGCTACCCTCTTAGAGGGGAGTCCGGCCGTTCCCTTTCCTTAGGGAGGCCTCTAATTAAATTGGGTTTTGGGGTGCCTGATATCTTTGTATTGACCGCTGCTTTTAATAGATTTTAATAGATTTTTTTGGTTTAATAATTTTACTGATTGCAATGAATATTGTTTATTGACACCTTAGAACCCCTACGAGGGATGGGGGCTGGTCTACAAGAATTCAAGAAATAAATAAATAAAATTGTTGCCCCAAAGTGCCTCAAAACCCACAGTGTCTACCCTTCGAAGAGAGATAGCGTTAAGCCAATGTAAAATCCAGTTATTGCCCCTCTAGTTTCTATTGTTGCTACAACTTGTGATTTTTATTGTAGTATTATATATTTTGGAAGCTGCCCTGAGCCCGCGATAGGAACAGGGCGTAGCTTGAAGAGCAAATGGAAGGAATGGAGAGACAAAACAGAGTAAAATAATAAATTCCAGGAGGCCAGCTAAAAGTGTGCTCATCCGAGAGTCATTCCAGATTGCTGAGTTGTGGCCCGCATTTATGGGATGTGAAACCTCTGGCTTTGTACGGCGATCGGCTTTATTAACTCTCTTCTATCACCTTCCAGGGCATAGTGAAGGAGATTCCTTCTCAAGAAATGGAGAATATGGACAAAATCACCACAGCCATTTTCTATTCCATCAGTTTGACTCAACAGGGCCTTCAGGGTGTAGAGCTGGGAACATACCTCATCAAACGAGTCGTTAAGGAACTTCAGGTACGTATTAAAATGTTCCTTGTATTTCCTTATTTCCTTTCAGAGGAATTGATTTTTTTGGTACTAGGAATGTGCAAGACTGGTTTCCTAGCACATTCCTGAAAGGTCTGAGTGTGCAGGTTTTCTGTATGTGCATACCTGCATGTTTGGAAGCACTAATGCTGGAGTCCCCAACATGATGCCCATGGGTGCATTAGTCTCCAGCAACTTTCCTGATGCCCACCAAGTGTTTTTAGAAAGTGGGTGGGACCATGTAAGAGACTGTTGTGCCTTGCAGAGGCTTCTTATTGGCCACTGGAGATCAGATCAGCTGATTTGCTATTACTATGGTCTGCTATGGTAAGCCTATTTCCGTACTATGTTGCTTCAGATAATAGCTGCATGACTTTGCATGAAGGAGAGCTTTCTGCACATAGGAAAACTGGAGAAACTAAGGCTAAACTTTCAGGAGCGGAATCAACTGGCTGTTGTGGGTTTTGTGGGCTATGTGGTGGTGGCCTGGTAGTTTTTGCTCCTAATGTTTTGCCTGCATCTATGGCTGGCATCTTCAGAGGTATGTCATGGCAAAGTTTCTCTCTCTCCTAGGCACAGAAATGTTCTTGCTGTGACTTGCCTTTGACAATAACAGTCGTTGATGTGGGTGAAATGTTAGGAGCAAAAACTACCCGACCATGGCCCACAAAACTTACAATGGCCAGTTTTCTGTGAACCTTTCTTTTCTCCTCCAGAAAAATCCCCCTTGTAGAAAAATCTCCCTTGTAGTCCATTTGTGTAAATTTATTGATCTGATCTGGGTATACACTGGGGTGCAAAAGCTGACCCACCTTTTATTTGGATTGTGTGAATCTCAGTGACCCTGTATTTTGTGAGGTCAATAGCTGTGTAGATGGGTTTTTTGGCTGCCCTTTAGGTGCAAGTGAAAGAGAGAAGAGTTTTGGATTTGTACCCCACCTTTCTCTCCTGTAAGGAGACTCAAGGTGACTTAGAAGCTCCTTTCCCTTCTTCTCCCCAGAACAGACACCATGTGAGGCAAGTGGGGGTGAGAGAGTTCTGTGAGAACTGTCAGTAGCCCAAGGTCACCCAGCAGGAATGTAGGAGTGTGGAAACACATCTGGATAATCTTCTACCACTCGGGTGGAGGAGTGGGGAATCAAACCTGGTTCTCCAGATTAGAACCCACCTGCTCTTCACCACTACACCATGCTGGCTAAAAGAGTTTTTTGAGCTGCTAAATGCTGTGACCCTATTTAAAGCAGATAAGTTAAGAACTTGTCTTATTAAAAGTGCAGCCTGCTCATTTAAATATCAAACTGAATTACTTGGTACTGCTCCATTTCCTGGGGTTCATTCCCACAGATATTAATGTGTTGTAATACATTTCTCATGGTTGGATCTGAAATATCCTTTGGGGAATAAACAATGCATGGGAAAATAAGATATATCATTATTTGCTTTGTTTTCTCATCTATTTGATTAATTCCAAATCACTTAATTTCAAGCTTCTGTAACTTTTAATTTCCCAAGAAAAAGAACATGTTAAATTATTGCCATTGTGACTGTAGCTGAATGTGAAGGGAGAGATGTTTTGAACTGTCAATTTTGCAGTGGTGCAAATTTTAACTGTTTAGCAGCTCGGAGCTGTATTTCCACTTTTAGTATTTATAATGGATCTTTAGTCACGTTAAGGAGAAACAGAATGACTCGGGGGGGGGGGGTTGTGATGAATTGTACATTCAACTTTGTTGCTGTTTTCCTTCTTTTAACACTGACTTTCCTAAATTCTATGTGTGGGCAGGAATTTTTTATAGACCTATGAACCTACAGAGGTAAGAGTAAGAGTAGAGGTATGAACGATTTTAATGAATGAATGCAGTGGCTTGAAATCCTAGGGAGTCCAGTTATTGTCATTAGCTTTCATTTGTAGTTGACAGAGGTACTGTTGTTTAGATTCAGTATAAAATGATAGATCCTCATTTTGCTAACACCCTGAGTAGGTTTTGACCCAAATTTCCCTTTGTGGTATCCCTTGATGCCAAAAATATCCCCATTTTCTGCCATAGTCATTGGAAGCTAAGCACGGTTGGTCCTGATTAGTACTTGGATGGGCAACCATCTAGGACCGTGGTGGCGAACCTTTGGCACTCCAGATGTTATGGACTACAATTCCCATCAGCCCCTGCCAGCATGGCCAATTGGCCATGCGCTTGAGCAGAGGCTGGAAAATTGTAGATCCTAACATCCCTAGAGTGCAAGAGGTCCTCGCCACCACTGATCTAGGAAGACTAGGGTTATTACGCGGGGCAGATGGCAACAAATAACTTCTGTTTGTCTTGAAAACCCTGTAGGGGGTCACCATAAGTCAGCTGCAACTTTGCAACCAAAAAACCTACTCTTGGAGTAGCCAAAAGGAATGTGTGAGTCAGCATGGTGTAGTGGTTAAGAGCAGGTGCACTCTAATCTGGAGAACCAGGTTTGATTCCCCACTCTGCCAGTTGAGCTGTGGAGGCTTATCTGGTGAACCAGATTAGCTTGTGCACTCCAATACACACCAGCTTGGTTATCTTGGGCTAGTCACAGTTCTTCGGAGCTCTCTCAGCCGCACCCACCTCACAGGGTGTTTGTTGTGGCTGGGATGGGAAAGGAGGTTGTAAGCCCTTTGCAGGAGAGAAAGGGGGGATATAAATCCAAACTCCTGCTCCTCCTAACCTCCCAGAAATTTGAGAAAGCAAAGTCCAGAGCTGGGAGACAGGAACAGATGTGTTGCCAAGGAATGGGACCTTTGACCTACTTCAGTTTTGTCCTATTTCATGTGGTGCTCTTCCCATTATCTTAACTACTAGGGAGTTCATATATGATCACTCGCCCTTGCTGAGCTGTGCCCTAGATGGCCAAAAAGAGAGAGATTGTTTTAAAAAGCTGTCTGTGCTGAGAGAAGCTTTCAACATTGCGTTGGTAAATTATTTATACTATTGTTCGTTCCTGTTTCCAGTCCTGCCCTGCAGGGGAAACTTCAAAAAAGAATGGAAGAAACCTGTAAAAATATCAAAAGATACTCTCATTAAAACAGTTTAAATACTTCATCTTCATAATACTGCTAGAGCAGTGATGGCGAACCTATGGCACGGGTGCCAGAGGTGGCACTCAGAGCCTTCTCTGTGGGCACACACAGAGTCCCCACATCTAGAGCTGGCCTGGGCCACTGGAGCTTCGATTATTAGCATTAAACCTATGAAAAGCCTGAATTTTGGGAAGCGAGGTGTGGAAGGTAAAACCCCTGTTAAGTGCTGGTTAAACCCCACTGTGAATTTTTTCATCACAGTGCGAAGAACTAAAGCGCCAATCCCTTTACCTGGGGAGTAAAGCTCAGTTGCTGGCAATGGAGGCTTTAGCTTCTGAGCAAAACCCTCCTAAGGAGTCATGATTCACCCGTTGGAAGAGAGTTGCATGGTTGCTTCAAAGCCAAAGCCACTGACTACCACCAAGCTTACTCCCGAGTAACACACATCATCCGAGGTAGCCGCAACCATTTTTTTCTAAACTAAAACCTCAATTATTCCAGGTTGAATTGCCCGTGTTGGCACTTTCGCGATAAATCAGTGGGTTTTGGAGGTTTACGCAATTTGTTGGAGCTTTTCGGTCACTTCGAAAGGTTACCGCTCGGAGTTCGCCACCACTGCAATGCTAAGAGCTTTTCTTTTGCCCCAGATTGGCCTCAAGCTGTAGAAGGAACTGCTGCATGTTTCTTGTTTTCATTTTTGTTTACTGAAGATGGCCGGCCATCCTCATTCCTTCATCCGTGTTTACCTCCACATAACCCAGCATGGTACTTGGGCATGTAAGCGACTTTGGAAGGGTAGCTGTGAAATGCCTAAATCATGAACAGTGTCCTGGACTGGGAGCACACAGCCATTTCTGAAAACACTTTTCGTCCAGTAGCCAACCTCAAGCAACTCTACTGCTTCTTCTGCCAAAGCAAGGACCAAGAGACAAGTTAAAGGAATGTTTTGAGTCTCATCCGAAGCTTAGCGGGAATTATGTAGTCCCACAGGCACTTCCGCTACATTACTTTTTGACCTTCAAGCATTCTGAAAGGTCAAAAGACTCTGTCTTTAGAATCTTCGCAACACGGAAGGTAAGAATTAACAAGGCACCTTGGACAAGAGCTTTCCGCTCTCATGACGCTGCTGATGCTGCCCTAATCCTTTACACCCAGGATAACTCCCTGACTCCGGCCCTGGTTTTCTGGGTGACGTGTGGGGGCAGAGCTCCCATTCCTGCTGCTTTAGATGAGTCACCGATAACAGAAAGAATCTGCCGTCTTCTGCAGGAAGCAGCTTGGCAAGAATAGAACCGGCACCTGCTTCTTAATGGCGTGTGGGCTTCTGACAAGGAAATAAACATTAACGGATCTCTACCAGGAGCAGCCCTGGAAAGTAGCACATCAATTTAGCGGCAGCATAAATGGCCATGCTTTACTGCATCTATTTATTATTTTCTTCAGGAACTGGCCGCATAAGATAAGCTTCTAAACTCCGCCATTCATCAGATCTGAGATACTACAAAAACTGGGTCGTTTTGCCAATTTGTCTTGTCATTCTTTAAAATAAAAGAAGGGCACAATTAATTTTTTTTGGTTCTTTTTCCTCCCCTGCCTCAAGCCCCAGTAGACTTTGCCTCCATAAATTATGCCAAGGTTTACTTTTTTGTGCGGTAAACAAGAGAAACAGTATTAAAAGGCAAATCGGGATCTAGGAATCCAGATGTATGCAGAGCAGAAACTGCTAAAGGAACTGAGGCCCCTTTCGCATAGGCCAATAAACCCAGGCTAACCCCAGTATAAAACCCGTCTCCGTGTGGGGGGGGAACTTACGCTGCACAGATCCGGCGCCCTAGCGCGGAGTCTGCCCCAGTGTTTTCCCTAGCCCAGGTTTTCAAGAATCACACTATCAGCGATTCTTTAGTTTTAACGCATTGCGGCGCTTGCTTCCTGGTTTTCAAAGGTGTTCCCCGCGCTGCGATGCAGCATGGGATGTGAGGTTTTTCTGAAAGACGCACCTCTGTACCAAGGCGTGACGTCAGCCTGCATTGTTCCACAGGCTCCGTTCGCTGCCTGCTTGTAGGCATGCGAACGGGACAGGAGGCGAGTGGGTTACTTTATCCCGCCTGCAAACCGCTCTCCCATTGCTGTGCGAAAGGGGCCTGAGTCCCACAGAGCCTAAGAGAATTTTACCTGTAGTCCAAGGATTGGGTGTTTACGTGGGCTCGGCTAAGATCTCCTTTATGTTGTGATGGCTTCGAATTTTGGCTAATAGCACAAACTTCCAGGTCAAAAACAAGGAAACGTTGACATTCCTTTAGTCACTGGTTTGTCCTTTTCCTTTGTCACTGATGATATTTTTTAGCTTTCTCCCCCATCCCTTTCATTATGTTTGGCCTACCTGATCTTTAGTTTAATTGACAGTGCGGGGTGGGGGAGTCTGCTTGTCACAAACAGGTAGTTAGAGAACCTCTTCCAAGGTACACATGCAATGGACTAGTGTTTCCATTACATATGGAGTCCTAAATAGACTTGAGCCAAGATATCTTAAGGATCCTGCCCAGATCTTAAAATGAGCAACAGAGACCCTGTTGAAAATGCTCTGAGGCAAGATTGGTGGCTCCAAAGAACAGGGCCTTCTCTGTGATGGCTCCTTGTCTGTGGAACTCTATGTTGAACACCCATTGCCTTTCTTATTCAGTTGCAGGTACCAGGTAAAACATCTTTGTTCTTCTGGGCTTTTGGGGAGTAGGTATTTGTGGATCACGAGTTTGTGCATGGTCAGTTTTCTTCCTTGTTTAAACCTTTGGAGATACTTTTTACCTGCTGCTGAACTGAACCTTCTAAATTTTAATTGCTGATCTTTTTTTACTGTCTTAGTGTTTACTAAAGGTAAAGTTTCCCCTTCAGTCGTGTTCGACCCTAGGGTACCACTGCAAGCAGTGATTTCATAGGCAAGCCGTTTTTGTGGGGTAGTTTGCCATTGCTTTCCCCTGGCATGGCTATTCTGCTTTACCCCTAGCTAGCTGTGCTAGGTACTCATTTTACCGACCCAAGGAATGGATGGATGGCTGAGTTGATTCATGAGCCAGCTGCCAGGATATCTGATGACCACAGGGGAGCTCGAGGCTCCTGACGTGTAGTGGCAGTGGCAGTGCAAGCACTCTAAACCACTCATACTTGCCTTGACTCCTTTGTATTTACCACTGATGTGTAAAGTAATTACATTTACCCAGGATGAAAAATTGAAACACATAAAACAAGCCGTAGAAATGCAGCTGGAAGCATGAGCTTGTTACCCACAGGCTCCTGGCTTTCAAACTTTGGGGTGAAGAGGAAGCAAAGTTCTGCTAGCTTTTGTTAGGTCACACGTCTTTGTTAGACTCTGCTCAGGACCCAGAGATGATTCATTCCCAACACGCTGGCCTCTGCTGCATTTATTTAGGCTGTGCCACTCTGGTATTCAGGTTATGAACAGCCTTTCCAGGAGCCTGCTCCGCTTTTCAGCCACAAAACTTCATGGCGAAAATATGGCTGACAATTGCTTTACATCTTTGTTCAGCCGCGGAGGGTATGGATTTGTTAGTCTCAGAGTGGTCTCTAACATACTGTTGACTCATCCTATAGTTGCCAGACCCTTGGGCAGACATTTATAATTGAGAACTGCTCCTTCGTGGAGTAAACCTGCCCCTTTTCTGTGTCTCTCCAGTGTCATGCTTCTCCTCAAATTCTATTCCAGTTTGCAGCAAGAATGCTATTTTTGTGAAATGTTTTCTTTCTATAACTTTGCAGCCAGAGGGTAGAGAGAATCTAAGACACTAAAAGGAGCAGCAGTGGCGTGGGAGGTTAAGAGCTCGTGTATCTAATCTGGAGGAACCGGGTTTGATTCCCAGCTCTGCCACCTTGAGCACTAATGGGGGAGGCTTATCTGGGAATTCAGATTAGCCTGGGCACTCCACACGCCAGCTGGGTGACACTGGGGCTAGTCACAGCTTCTCCGGAGCTCTCTCAGCCCACCCACCTCACAGAGTGTTTGTTGTGTGAGGGGAAGAACCAGGAGATTTATGAAAGCCCTTTGGAGTCTTCTTGCAGGAGGAGGGGGATATAAATCCAAACTCCTCCTCCTCCTCCTCCTCCTCCTCTTCTTCTTCTTCTTCTTCTTCTTCTTCTTCTTCTTCTTCTTCTTCTTCTTCTTCTTCTTCTTCTTCTTCTTCTTCTTCTTCTTGTTCTTCTTCTTCTTCTTCTTCTTCTTCTTCTTCTTCTTCTTCTTCTTCTATAACTTTGCAGCCAGAGGGTAGAGAGAATCTCTCTCTGCAAAGGGTGGCACATTGCCGGAATCTAAAGGCTGAGTGGCACAGTTGCTTGGGTGCCAGGGTGGCAGTGCCAGGATGAGAAATATTTCCATTCGCTGAATAAGTTTGTATCACTTATCTGACATTTTCAGGTGGTTGGAAAAGAATTGGATAACCCCGTATCCTTGCCGTTCCATCTAATATCTGTGAGGGAATGGGGGAAATCGCGGTTTTATGTTATAAAAGTTACTCTGCTGGGAATTTGATTTGCTACCTCAGTATTTGGTTCATGGGCAGAGGATATTTATTTTATTGGGCAGAAATAGAAACGGGGGACTGTAGATATTTCTCTGCCTGAGCAGACATGCTTTCAACAGTGTTTTGAAGTGCAGTTATGAAAAAGAGGTGAAGTTGTGTCTAAACGTTCTCTCCTGTCTTGAGGCATCCTTGTGTTATTTATTTATAGCCACCGCTCTCTCTTATGGAACTTGAGGTGAGAAACACAATACTAACTAAAAACAATTGCTTGACAAAATGCGAGTAAAAAAAGAACAATATCAGTAGAACAACAATGATAAAAATATATTAAAGGTCACAATTTAAAAACTCCAATTAGGACTGCCAGTAAACTGTGATTAAATCAGTCAAATGCAATCCTAAAGAAAGCTGCTTTCAATTTCATCCAAAAGATCAACAAAAGGCGGGGGGGGGGGGGATGCACTTCCCTGGGGAGGTTGTTTCATAATTGGGGGGCTGCCACTAAAAAGTCCCTGTCCTGTGCCGATGTGTCCTGGAGCAGCAGTGGCTTAGGAGGTTAAGAGCTCATGTATCTAATCTGGAGGAACCAGGTTTGATTCCCAGCTCTACCCGCCTACAGAGCTGTGGAGGCTTATCTGGGGGGAATTCAGATTAGCCTGTACACTCCACACATGCCAACTGGGTGACCTTGGGCTAGTCACAGCCTACCGAGAGCTCTCTCAGCCCCACCCACCTCACAGGGTGTTTGTTGTGAGGGGGGAAGGGCAAGGAGATTGTAAGCCCCTTTGAGTTTCCTGCAGGGAGAAAGGGGGGATATAAATCCAAACTCCTCTTCCTCCTCCTCTGATGAAGGTAATGTTGTCACAATCTTGCTTGTACGTGCTGGTTTAAACATTGTTTTGATTTCTCCCATTAAAAAAAAGTCATTTGTTCTTGTAGTTGGGAGCCATTTATTCAGCTGAACCCATAATCAAATATTTGGCTTGCTTTTTCCCCTCCCCCTTGTTTTGAAATCTGCAGGTGGAATTTCCTCAGCTGAAAGTTTTCTCTACGCTTTCACCCATTCCGGGATTCACCAAGTGGCTTATCGGCCTCCTTTTCCTCCCAGTCGAAGGACGAGGGCAGAAGTGATCCCTTCACAGAGCTGGAGTCCAAAGAAATCTCCACGATCACCGGGGACGGTGCCGTCGATGCTAAAAGCAGCCTCCTAACTTGAGACAACGAGGTGGGTGAGGTCGGAGAGACTGAGTGGGAGAGCTCGGCCTTGCCTTCTGCGGCAATGTCGCAGGTACCTTTCTACGAGGGAGAAGCACGTGAGTTCACGCACTCAATCCCGTGGCTAACTTCCATCTCCAAAATGGCGCCGTGTTGTGGCGCCTGAACTGGATGGCGGACCACGAGCCCCCGCGGCATCACAGCTGCCTGCGGCATGATGGTCAACTACCGCTACTTCCCTGGAAGACACCGCTCCCAACAGCTGCATTATCTACGGAGCGAAGCAGATAAAAAAAGCCTCAAGATCAAGATCCTCAACCAGATGTCTCAGATTTCAACAGAACAGCAAGCTTTGAATAAACGAGGCAGCTTTGAGAAGCAGATATCTATTTAATTAAATGGGCGATTCGTTAAAAAAGCGAACGCTGCCGATAAATCAACGGTTCCCTCCCGTCCCCGCTTAATCACAGCAGGGTTGAGTATTAAACTTGTCAGGCTGTGTTCTTTGCCTGTGCCTACTTTGCCAGAGAGGAAGGGGAGAGGATGCAATCCGTTGGAGGCGACACTTCAACAAACAGGTTGAATAAACTCTCCTCAGTGAAGCCAGGAGTGACTTCGGTGAACTGCGCATCGTCTCTCGTGTAGCTTGCCGGATCAATACCCTTGTTTAATCCTTGTCTTCAAAAGAACTGTGGAACACCTGAATGCTCCGACACATTAAAAGGAGGGCGAATCAATACCAGAGTTACCTCGACAGAAAGGGATGAGTAAAGGAAAGGCTTCTTGTCCATTTGCATAAACAAAGCAGCCTTCCCTTTGCACTTCTCCAGTAAGCTATTTGTTTTACATACCCCTGCCCACTATTCTGTGTTAAACCTTTTGATCAAGCCGTCCATTTCGACAGAGCACAGAATTGCCATCACTGACTTATTGCTTTGCTTTAGCGAA
Organism: Sphaerodactylus townsendi; assembly: GCF_021028975.2. Classification (NCBI taxonomy): domain Eukaryota; kingdom Metazoa; phylum Chordata; class Lepidosauria; order Squamata; family Sphaerodactylidae; genus Sphaerodactylus; species Sphaerodactylus townsendi. The sequence continues at coordinate 10,756,834 of NC_059438.1, forward strand.
GCATGAAGAACGCCCCGGAGCTCTGTGTGTGCTCTCAGGACTGCAGAAGTGTGGAATGAGGCATCCTCATCTTTTCAGTAGCTCCCTGGTTCTGCTTCATGAATGAAACGAACAGCTCAAAGATCAAGAGTAGGGAGGGCTTGTAGGATTTGCAGTTAATGACTTTGCAGCATTTCCAGAAACTGCTTCAAAACCAAAGCGGTGGTTTTCAAAATTGCTGTTCTGTTTTCTTTTTTATTGAAAAATAGGATATTAAAAAGTGCCATTTTAAAACACATTGTCTTTCTTTCATATGAAGAAGAGGAGTTTGGATTCATACCCCACTGTTCTCTCTGTAAGGACCCTCGAAGCGGCTTACAAACTCCTTCCCTTCCTCTTCCCACAATAGACACCTTGTGAGGTAGATGGGGCTGAGAGAGTTCTTGAGAGAACAGTGACTTGGCCCAAGGTCACTTGCCAGCAGGATATCATGTGTCGGAGCAGGGAAACAAATCCAGTTCACCAGTTAAGAGTTCGCCACTCACGTGGAGAAGTGGGGAATCAAACCCAGTTCTCCAGATCAGTGTCTACTTGCTTTTCCACTACACCACTCTGTAACAGCCACCTGCCAGCTAAGTCTCTTGTGTTACCAAAAAGAGGAAGGGTGATTATCCTGTTACATGGATCTTTGCCACACAGCAGGTCAGAGGTGTCGATTTGCTGTGACTTCTTGGTAAAACAGAGAGTCTTGTGCTAAATGGAATTTTGCAGCAGCATTCTCACTGAAATATAGACTGCTTGGTGGGATTCAGTCTCTGTGGAGATGTTTCCCATCTGGCTAGGCTGCTTCTGGGGTTTCCCAGCTCCAGTTTCCTGGCCTCCAGACTCCCTTGGCTGGCCTTTCCTCTAGAAGCATTCCACTGTTCTCAGCCTTCAGGTCCCTCTTTCAATTGGGTTTTATCTGAGGAAGCTTCCTAGATTCCTTATGTGTGTAGCATCCTTTACTGCCTTTCTCCCATTTTAATCTTTCTTGCCAGGGAGCTCTGAAGCAGCACAGGGAACTTAGAAGTTTCTCATCTCCTGTCTTCTTCCTCCTTCCCATCTCATCCATGACCTGAAGTCTGTCCCTGCCTCAGAGCACACTCCTCCGGCTGTGCTTTCTCAGCCTTCCTGTCTGCTCATTTCTCAGGATTTTCACTTCCTCACAGACTGAGCAGTCTAGCCCGCATTCTTTTTCTGGCATTAACTTGGAACGGTTTAGGAGTTCCACGATACCCCAGTTGTTCAAGCAGGGTTTAAACCCTGTAGTGATACGTGCTTTGTGATGCAGTAATTTATATACAAAATAAAAGTTGTCATCACTAACACAAAATACTCTTGCTTTGTAAAGAGGAAGAGTTTGGACCTATAGCCCCCTTTCTGTCCTGTAAGGAGTCTCAAGGTGGCTTACAATCTCCTTCCCCCCCTCTGAACAAACACTCTGTGAGGTAGGTGGGGCTGAGAGAGCTCCGAAGAACTGTGACTTACCCAAGGTCACCCAGCTGTCATGTGTGGGAGTGCACAGGCTAATCTGAATTCTCCAGATAAGCCTCCACAGCTCAAGTGGCAGGGCAGGGAATCAAACCCGGTTCCTCCAGATTAGAGTGCACCTTCTCTTAACCAGTACACCACAGCTGTTCCTTGTTTGTGCACCCACAGCCTGTGGCTTTTGTTTCGATATAGAAGAAGAAGAGTTTGGATTTATATCCCCCCTTTCTCTCCTGCAGGAGACTCAAAGAGACTTTCACAATCTCCTTTGCCTCTTCCACCCTCACAACAGAAGAGCTTACCCTGTAGATTGGTTGTGGGCTGAGAGAGCTCCGAGAAGCTGTGACTAGCCCAAGGTCACCCAGCTGGCGTGTGTGGGAGTGCACAGGCTAATCTGAATTCCCCAGCTGCACTGCATTCATTTCCAGTGAGTTCAGAGCTATTTTTTTGTTGTCGTTCCCTTTCTTTTTATGCCAGCCTGAATGTCTCCTCTTTCACCGGGCGCTTCTGGGATACTTCCGAGATAGAGGCCAACGTGACAGGTGCTTTGCATTCCTCCCGCTAGCAAACAGTCATCCCCTCCTCCCCAGCCGCCAGTTGCCAAGGGGAATTGTCTGTGCCTTCGCCATTTCCCTTTCCTTTTTAAGAACCGCTGCAAGCCAGAGCTGTTAGAGCAAAATCAGGCGCCCAGCATTTGCAAGGCGGCAACAGATAAAGAGGATCTCAGCAGGTTGGCCGGGCAGCAGTTAAAATTACCAGCAGCCCCTGGTGAGCATGGAAAAACATATCTGGCCGTAACTGTTAAAGGAAAATTAAGCGGCTCCCTTTGCTCGACTTGCAGAGTAACCTTGGAGGGCCTGCCAGAAGGCAGCACAAATAATGTGCCAGAATAGCGGTCGGGAAGCAGCTTGTCTTGTCCCTTGGCCACAGGCGGTAAAAACTGTACAAACCTCCAGAATGGCTCTGTTAACTCTCCCTTCTTCCTTCCAGCCTGCGCTGTCCTGCTTTTTTACTAGGACAACTTGCAACTTCATAATGAGAGTTGTTAGATGCAAGGGGAGAGCTGAAGCTTTTTATTTGAAAACCGATTAGGGCTGCTAACCCATTAAACAGCTTGGGTGTTGTTGTTTTTTTAATCATTTCTGTGTGGTTGAAATGCAAACCTCGCTCTGTGCCTTAGCACCACAAGTTGATAGAGCCCCTTTAGAATCATAGAGTTAGAAGAGACCACAAGGGCCATCAAGGAGTCCAACCCCCTGCCAAGCAGGGATAGACAGTCAAAGCGCCCCTGACAGAGTAACCCTAATTGTAGTCGGAGTATTTATTTTTCATTATTTAAAACGTAAGCTGCCTCTTGTCTGTAAGGAGCTAAAGGTGGTTAACAATATAAATAAAATTAGGTTCAGCAATTTAGATAAATCCACAAGGTTATGCAGTTGCAAACTCAATGTGGTTGAAACCCTGACTCACCAACTCTTGCACTGCACCAGATTTGATAACATCAGATCTAAATATATCAACTTACACTTCTTCTTCCAATCTGGGCTGCCTGATCTGACTAGGTTATCTCTATTGTTAAACAACTTCGTGACCCCGGCTCTTTGTGAAGAGAAGTCGCCACTTCCATTGTGGGAGATAGTTGAGAGTTCCCCAGTAGAACATATTTGTTGTGCTCCCGTGGGGCCTTTTATCTATCATGTATTCATGCAATTGTTCCCGATTTATGTAACTCTTTCTGACTATGCCAGTAAAGGCTTATGTATGATGATGTATAAATAAAATACATAAAATGTACGTAAAAATACATTTAAATCACTTTTTTTTTCATCAAATTTTAAAAATCAGTTTGGGACTTCTGTAATCAACTGCAGTCCTAAAACACAATTATCTTTATTTATATTTTATTATATTTCTGTATCACCCATCCCCTTTTGGGCTCCTAAAGATGGAAAGTGAGAGGGCCGGGCCAGGCACCCCTTCCTGGGGAGCCTGTTTCATAATTGGGGGTACCCCAAAAAGGCCTTCTGTCATGAGAGAGCCAAACTCCTCCTCTTCCTCCTCCAACCTTATTTGGTTGGCAGGGGGCAATCAAGAGTGTCTTCTTCCTCTTTAGAACCGTCGTGCAGGGGAAAACCTTTGGTGCACTCAGAGGCGGATCATGGACTACAATTCCCATCAGCCCCTGCCAGCATGGCCAATTGACTATGCTGGCAGGGGCTGATGGGAATTGTAGTCCATAACATCTGGAGTGCCAAAGGTTCACCACCACTGCCCTAGAATCTTAATTCCTGGGGAGAAACATATAGGAGAAAATGGCCCTTCAGGGACCCCAGTTCCAAGCCACATAGGGCTTTAAATGTTAGCACTAATAGCACCAAGGTTAGTTTGTTCAATGCAGCCAAACCTTTAGATCTTGCTTTATTGCTAGCCGTGAAATAACCAATCATTGTCCTTTGCCACAGCAGGATAGTCACTTAATCAAATCAACATATTCTTTTAGGGCCCCATTAAATGTGTTTTTGCAACTGGGTGGCTGCGGAATTAAAAACAAAACCCAGTTCTGTGCGTACTTTATGAACTGCAAGCCATGCCATTCCTACTGGATTCTCTAAGAGGGCTGCGAGTGGCTGGTGGAGGAATGAATCTAAGTGTTTGCTGTGTGAGTATTACTCAGTTCACTAGTCTGGGAGTAGAGCTGCTGTAAACGAGTTCAGGCGTTCCCCCATGTTTCAAATGACCTTTTAATGCCATTGCTATGCTTCCGGCCACTGGTTGCCTCTCTGCTGTGTTGTAATTTAGGTCTTCACAAAACCTTTTTCCTTTTCGATTGTTGATACGTTACAAAGCGCTTCCTTTGTGAGACTTGCGCTCGGCTAATAACTTGCTGACGATTCCTGGCCCGACGGATGTCCAGCTGCCCTCGATTAGAGTTAGGGTGTTTTCAGGCCAGGCCCCAGACTGGTGGAACGCTCTGTCAGAGGAGACTTCGGTCCTGCAAGACCAGATACAATTTCACAGGGCCTGTAAGACATAGCTGTGCTGCCAGGTCTTTGTTGAGGCAACCACCGGTATCACATCAAGTGTAGGGATTTAATTCTCCACCTGGACAACCCGTTACTACCAATGTTGGAGGAAGTGCTACTCAAGTCATGCCCAGCCAGTTTACAATAAATTCCCTGCACCGAATTCTATGGTGGCAAAGAGACGTTCAGAGATGCACAACGACCCTGTATTTCCTTGGTCGTCTCCTGTCGAAATACTAACCAGGGCTTTCAAGATCTGATGAGATCCAGCTAGCCTGGGTTAAGTACAGGTGAGGAGTGAGTAAAATGGCTGCGTGCTTTTTGATTCCCTAAATCACACCCAGACCCTTGGTGCCTGAGAGGTCCCTTTAACTGGAAACGTGGGCTATGAAATGGGGAGCTATCGACAAAGCTAACGCGTAATGCCGCCGTGATTCTGGCACTATCAGATATTGCATATTTCAAAATAATGAGAAAAGATTGCAGGACTCCTTACAAAGTTGCAATAAAGAGGACTGGGAAAGGAACACAACTTTACCTGTGCGTTCAGAATTGCTGCAGCGTGTTGCTGATGATGTGTCCGTGTTAGGCAGTGTTCCGTACGTCCCCCCGGGCCGTTGTCTACTTTCTTGTCTTGTAAGTGCCGCTGTCTAAAGAATGTGTTTCTTTTTCCACTGGGTGTCTTTAAGATGCTGCTGTTCATCCAGGAGTAAAATGTCATTGGACGTGACTCTAGGACATGACACATCTGTTCAGAATGCTCACCTTTATATTTCTGTCTTTCTCTCTCCCCCCCAAAAGCCTTCCTTGGTTAGAATAACATACTTTGGATTTCAAGGTGAAGTGCGGCATGGTGTACAAATACAGCTCCTCTTGAAGAAAGAGCTTTTAGTCAGGGTAGAGAAATCCCTTCAGGTTTAAGGTTCTTCTGCTTGACGTAAAAGGCCATTTCCCCCCTTTTGCTTCCAAAAATTCAGTGGAGACTTGGAAGGGGTAGTAGCTTTATTAACCGATAGAGTGTTCCTTCTCGTGCCTGAGCAGAACTTGAGCGCACAAAAGGTGAGCTTCCGCCCTGCAGCAAGTTTAAAATTATCTTGCAAATATGTTTGTCCATAACAACCTCAAATTGGCATAAAAGAGTGGGTTTGTTACAGTTGAGTAAACATTAATTGTCTTTTTTTTTGGCCCTTTACAAGACCTCTGGGGGTCTCTTTTGCAAATCTCTCTCTTTTCCTTTCCTCCCCCCAGGCTTCTTGTATTTTTTGATAATACCCCCCCCCCTTTTAATTCAGAGCACCAATTTTGCAGCAGAGAAAAAAGCAGCTGCTGTCTGTTTGGAGCAACCTTCACAAGGGAACTTTCAGAGATATCTGTAGGTAGCAAGAGGGAAAAAATGGAGGGATGGATGGCTGTGTAAGAACTATTTTTAATTGATTTATAGTCTACCTTTCTTACAGCGGCTCAAGGCAGATTACATATAGCGAGACAGTACAACCAATAAATTACCCCATTACCGCATTACCCCATATGTCCCAGTTTGCATATGTCCCATATGTCCGCATTACCCCATATGTCCCAATTACCCATGATTACCTCCCCATATGTGTCCTCTAAAGTTCGAGCCTCTGCATGCTCAGCAGAGGCCAATCTCTAGGAGATCCCTGACTCCTCAATGATGCAGCTGGCCTTCCACTGGCCAGGGCCTTTACGTTTCTATAGGCGCCCTCGCCTGGTGGGAACACTCTACCACCAGCTGTCTGAAGCCCCCCCAAGGGACCTTGAGAGTTCCAGCAGGGGTCTGCAAAACCGAGTTGTTCCACCGGGCCTTTGGAGAGGCCAGCCGCTGACAGTGCCTCTGCCCCCCCCCCCCCTTGCTTCCAGGGGTCCTAATACCATCGGGACCCATTATTTTTTCTGGGGAGAGTTGTATATGGGTTTCGTGGGACATTGTTTTAGAACTGTTTTTAAATTGTATACAAGGTTTATATATTATATTTATATTGTTCACCGCCCTGAGCCCTTCGGGGATAGGGCGGTATATTAAATCCAATAAATAATAATAATAATAATAATAATAATAATAATAATAATAATAATAATAATAATAATAATAATAATAATAATAATAATAATAATAATAATAAAATGGACAGTTCATTAACCCATGCACTAGGATTCTAGAAGTCTGGACCCAGCCAGGAATCTGAAAAATAGGACTGAAACACAGCAGAAGTATTGACTTGACACATTAAGTGGTGTAAAAATTTTCATAATAGGATCCTACTTGCAACAAGCTATATATAGCAGTGCAGCCCACAGTCCCTGATAATTTATCCAAGCATATTTGTAGACTGTTTTGTACAGTTCGGTCATATTAACTATTCAAAAAGTCCCCCTTGAATGTTTCAGTTCTGAATAGAATCATACAGAATAACCCTTTTACCATTGAAATCCACAAGCACGTGGACAATTTCAACAGAAAGGAAGAAACGATGAAAGTGAACAAAATTTTGCTACTAGTACTTAAAAACGCTAGAATCAAGACAATGGTTAGTGAACACCACCCAGACACAGGATGTCTGTAAGCAGGAAGCAATCAAATGGGTTAAAATGCCGGGCAACTGCTATGCAGATGCCCTCCCTAATTGATTATGCAACTTCAGTGTTTCATACGTATGCGAAAATGGGTGGATTCCACTCGACACACGCAAACTACGCATGCAAATTGCACCCTTCACACTTTTGACCAATGCAAATAGTTCTTTCTCCCACCCTGGACATTCCACAGGAATATATTCTCCATTTGCTTTACTACCATAGAGTTTAGGCAAACTCTATGCTGGGGATCGATGAGAAAGGAATTGATAATAAAACTGCAAAGATTGTCATGCTCCTTATATATAAAGCCACGTTGTGCATCGGCACTTGGAGTCCCTTGTGGTCCAGTTCTGATGCAGCACGCCTCAAAAGCGATATTGAGGAGATAGAAAAAAGTGCAGAGAAGGGCAACGAGGATGATTGAGGACTGGAGCCACCTTCCTATGAGGAGGCTGCAGCTTGGCAGGGACTCACTTTAGTTTGGAGAGGAGGCTGGCCGAGGGGATAGAGGATTGGAAGTCTACAGAGATTATGCCATGGGGTAGAAAATGTTGACAGAGAGAAATTTCTCTCTTTCTTCTCCACAATACTCTAGAACCAGGGGCATTACAAGTTTAGCAAATGCTGGGGGGAAGGAATTAGGAGACTAATAAAAGGAAACTACTTCTTCACGCAACGCGGGATTGGTGTTTGGAATATGCAAGGCCACAGTGAGGTGGTGGATGGCCACACTAACACTGGATATGGCTTTTAAAAAGGGGGCTTGGACATGGATTTATGGAGGAGAAGTCCCGCATTTATGGCTACCAATCTTGATCCTCCTTTGATCTGAGGTTGCAAATGCCTTAGCAGACCAGGTGATCGGGAGCAACAGCCGCAGAAGGCCATTGCTTTCACCTCCTGCATGTGAGCTCCCAAAGGCACCTGGTGGGCTACTGCGAGTAGCAGAGAGCTGGACTAGATGGACTCTGGTCTGATCCAGCTGGCTTGTTCTTATGTTCTTACCATCAGATCCTCTGCAGATGCAGGCGAAACATCAGGGGAAATGCTACTGGAACACGGCCATACAACCCAGAAAACTCACAACACTCTAATAACAAAATAGTTTTGAGACAGCAGAAGCTGCAAAATGGATTAACTCAATGATGCTTAAGACCAATACCATCTGTTGGAAAGAAAAATGTCCCATTTAAAAGTTTTGATTTTTGAAAGTTACTTGACTGGATGTTCAAAGAGTGTCAAGTCCAGCAAAAGATCCTAAAACAATTCAAGGACTGCACTTAAGAACCTGGGGCACAGACTAAACTCACCCATGCTGAAGAATGCTCCTTTCTTCATTGTGTCTTAATCCTTGTAAATTGCAATCTCCTGATAATTAGGGATTAATGTGGAAATGTTAAATGAACTTAAACAGTAGCTTGATTTTGGAGCGAGAGAATTAAAATGGCCAGTCTGCTTTATCCCCCTTTCCTAATTACTAAAAAGTGAAATGGGGTGGAAATTCTTTTAAAAAGTGGAAGAAACATGTTAGCTTCTTAAAGGCTGATGCCCTTCAAAAGTCTACTTACTTCCAAATGGACAGGACGAAAGCTAATGTGATCTTTAAAACGTAATGCATTGGAGAAAAAATTGCCTTGCTTTCACTCTGAAGAGAAAGTCCACTTTTACCTTTTTTTTTTACTGTTGCTTTTGTATTTGCAAAAGAACTGAGAGGAGCATCCAGACCAGCCAATGGAGCACCAGATTCAGGACGGACAAAAGGAAATAATTTCTTTCAACGAAAGTAGTGATTGGAAATGTAGAATTTGCTGCCAGAGGATTTAGGGATGGCCACAGACATAAATGGTTTTGAAGGAGGATTAAGGTGGATTAAATTGGAGAATGGAGTCTATCAGCAGCTTCACCAGCTATGTTGGCCATAAGGGAACCTCTACGATTCTCGAGACAGTTCTTTCTGAATCTCAGCCTCTCAATCACACACACAGAAGTCCTCTATGAGTGGTTATGCTGGGCCTCCATAGAGGAACTGAACTGCCCTCTGTGTGGAAATAGGATGCTGGATGGGATGGACTGCTGGAAGTACTGATCCAGCAAGGTTCTTCTGATGTTCTGATCAGAGAAAAGGAATTGTCCCTCTCTATGCCCTGTTGTTGTGAGTCCTCCAGAGGAACTGGTTGGCCAATACCACGTGTAAGGAGAATAGAGATAATTTCACTACAGCAAGCCGAAGTGGGAAATCAGCTGAAGAAGACAAAGCATAAGGTGTTAGAGACTTGGAGAGCTCTAGAAAACCAATCCAAAAGGTGATTGAAACAGCATAAGCACTGGCACGTTAAACGAAAGCAAGAATTGCATAGCAGGAGCCTGAGTTACAGCAACTTCGACGGCACAAACTATACTACTGGTGGGCTATTATAGAGCAAAGAAGCCGCCAGTTTGCAAGACTTCTAAGCAAAGGCTGTTAATGGTAGGGCATTTTGGATGACATTGATTCGTGGATCCCCATGAGCAGAGGTATGGCTGGGTGCCTCGGTGCAACCGTGTGTCTTCTGCCCCCATCCCTGTTCCTCGGAATGCCCTTCTGCCACGCTCTTCATCACACCCCCCCACAGGGGCACGCACCCTCCGTGCACCGTTAATGCACCCCCCTCATGAATCCCTTTGAGCCCTCACGCCTCTGCCGAGTTAAAACTGACTTGATGGCATTTAAAGCACACACACACAGAGTCCAGAACACACAACCCTCCACCCAAGGCCTCTCTCCGAGCCACATCTTTACAGTGCAGCTGTCAGGCTGGAGCCTGGCAACCAACAGAGGAGCATCAGAGAGGAAGGGGAGTTCCACAGAGTTGACAAAAACACTTTCGTTTTCCCCAAGAAGAGGCTCTCACAGCTAAAGACTTTATCTCCATCTTCTGACCTTGGGTTCATCCTGCATTCCTGATCTTCGTTCCTTCTGTAGTGTGGGATAGTACTGTAGGCTAGGGAGGGGGGAGGAGGAACGGGTTTGATATACTGTGGTTGTTTGAAGGTTCTGGCAGAACCAGTTTTTCCTTATTACTCATGTATCTACCAATAAGGCTTGCTTGCTTCGCTCTGCTTGCTTCGCTTGCTCAGTTTGCCTTGCCTTGCTTGCTCTGCTTCAGCTTGCCTGGCTTGGCTGGCTCGTAGCTGGCCTGGCTGCTCACAGCCTAGCCTAGCTAGCCTGCCTGGCTGGCTGGCTGGCTGGCTGCCTTTGCTTGGCTCGGCTGGCTAGCTGGCTGGCCTCTGGGCTCTGGGATTTGATTTGACGGACGGACGGACGGACGACGACGGACGGATTTGATTTGACGGACGGACGGACGGATTTGACGGACGGATTTGGACGGATTTGACGATTTGACGGATTGACGGATTTGGACGGATTTGACGGATTGACGGATTTGACGGACGGACGGACGGACGATTTGACGGATTTGACGGATTTGATGGATTTGATGGACAGACTGATGGCTGGCTGTAGCTGGCGGATTTGGCTGGCTGATGGCTGGCTGGCTGGCTGGCTGGCTGGCTGGCTGGCTGGCTAGCTGTAGCTGTAGCCCTGGCTGGCTGGCTGGCTAGCTGGAGCTGGAGCTGGATGGCTGGGCGCTGGGCACAGGCTGGAGAGCTGGAGGCACAGGCTGATGGCTGGGCACAGGATGGGAGACTTAGGATGGGATAGGATAGGATAGGATGGGATGGGATGGATAGGATAGATGATGGATAGATTGGATGGATTGGATGGATGGATTGGATGGATTGGATGGATTGGGTTTATAGACCGCCCTCCCGGAGGCCTCAGGGCAATGAACAGCATATATAAATAGAGAGCACAATATCAAGGATTTAAAATCCAGTAAATTACCAAATTAATACAGGCTCCTAATAAAAGTAAACCCTACCCCCATTAAAATGCAGCATTATTAAAATTAACATTAACACAAGATGGCACCTGCTTCTTAACCATCAAGTTACAGAGTCTGATTCGGATTATAGATCCAGGGTTTGACAGCAGCCCTATCACCTATAAAGGAAAACCCTTTGGAATGACTCCAGCTTTACTGGGATTACAAGCTAAGAGAGGGACCTTCCTGACCTCAGGCTGGCTATTCCACAGGGATGAGGGAGCTCAAAAGGGAATGCACCTGTTTTGTTTGGAGTACCGTAGAAGGCCCCTGTTATTATTACACTACTAGAATTCAATATTTTTTTAAGAAGGGAAACCCTCTTTCGTGGAGTGTGGGATCCTTGTTCAGGCTGACGGGAGTTTCCGAACTCACCAATATCCAAACAACAGGATCATACAGTGGAAATTTTATTTATTTATTTATTTAATTTTAATATAAAAGCCCCATGCGAAGAGATCTAGGCCGATTATTACAGCTATAAAATAGTATATATATATAAAATCCAGCATGAATATAATTTCCAAAATACACTTAAGAGCAGTAATTTGTTTCCAGAAGAAGTCCTCTCGCGAGAGCCATGCTTAAACTAAAGGCTTAGAGCTTAACCCTCCTAAAAAGGGAGGAAGGAGGAAGTAATGGGTGCTGATGGCATTGTGAGACCCAGGAAGTAATGGGGGGGGGCACTCTAGCCGCCTGGTCTCTCAAAGGCCGGTGGAACAACTCAGTCTTTACAGGCCCTGCAGAAATCACCAAGAGGTCGCAGGAATCCCGGAGCTGGGAGGGGAGAGTGTTCCATCAGGCAGGGGCCAGAGCCGTGAAGGCCCTGGTCCGGGTGGAGGCCAGCCGCATCATTGAAGGGCCGGGGACCACCAGCAAATTGGCCTCTGCAGGCGCAGAGGGCCAGGCTGGGAACATATGGGGTAATGCGGTCCCCGGAAGGTAATTTGAGGTCCCAGGCAATAAAAGGTATAAAGTTCAAAACCCACACCTTGAAGATGATTTGGAATTCAAATGCACAGGAATCAACCACTTAAGGCATGCAAAGGCGTGAATTTTAATTCCCTTCTGGTCCTTTTGCAGATCCTGGGGTTTTATTTAAAAAAAAAACAAACTAGAGTTAATGTGTGTGAGTGGAGGGAATTATGGTCTAGTTCGACAGCACTGGGTATGGTGGGAAATTACTGGCGCTCTGTGATGGAGCATCTGCTTTGTATTCAGGTTCAGTGCCTGATATTTTCAGTGAAGCAATTTTGGGTAGCGGGTGTTAAAGCAGACCTTTCTCCGGCTGAGACCCCCGAAGAGCTGCTGCCAGTCAGAGTTAGGCAGATCAATGGTTTCACTTGGCGGAAGGCAACCTCATATGGTCAGTAAGTACTACTACTTGTGAGGGAAAACATCTTTTTGCTTCTGTTCTGTGTGCATGAAAAAATCCCTAGTAATTTTACCTGTGAACTATACCTGAATTCACCTCTAGGAAACTGAAGTAGTGCCTTGTTTTATTTATTAGAAACTATGGAAACACATGGGCAAGAAATCCTAGTTGTTTTGTATTCTTCATCAGGCTTGTCAGAAGATCTTAAAGTCAAAGCCCTGTTTAAGGTGAATTGCACCTCCGGGTAATGCTGTCGCTGGTCTCCTTACTGCCCAGCGAGCCAGAGAACAAAGGACAAAGCCTATAGCTTTCCTGGGTCTGAGAAGAAGAGAGTCAACCCTGTAAGATAGGACACTTACACGGTGAGTTCCAAAAAGCGATTACTCTGATAGCTGTATTCAAGATGGGCTAAAAGACTCAGAGTGAAGGTCCAAAACCCAAGAACGGCGCAAAATAGAAGTGATTTACTTTAAAATTGTGCATGAATATGTAATAAAAACCATGAACAGTGAGGATAAAATAATACAGCAATAAATCTAAGGTATGCACATTTAAAAACACTAGTTCAAAATCCAGATGTTACTCTGTAAGACTGAGTCCAACAGGGCTTCAAAGTATGCAGTCCAAGACGAGGGGCTTCGGCCAGCAATGCCCACCCAAAATCAAGAAGTGCCTCACAGATAGGTATAATCTCGACAAGGGCGAAACTAAAATGAAAGAGCTTTCCTTTTTGTTCAACAGCCAGCGTTGGCATGATTCAAGTTGAAGAAGAAGAGGAGTAGTTTGGATTTATATCCCCCCCTTTCTCTCCTGTAAGGAGACTCAAAGCGGCTTACAATCTCCTTTCCCTTCCCCTGCCCCACAACAAACACCCTGTGAGATGGGTGGGGCTGAGGAGAGTTTTCTCCAAAGAACTGTGAGCTAACCCAAGGTCACAGCTGATTATGTGTTGAGCATTACACAGGCTAATCCAATCTAGTTCACCAGATAAGCCTCCACAGCTCAACTGGCAGAGTGGGGAATCAAACCCGGTTCTCCTCCAGATTAGAGTGCACCTGCTCTTAACCACTACACCATGGTTATATCACTACATCCAGTGGTGGGATCCAAAAAATTTAGTAACAGGTTCCCTCGCCAGCCCCCCCTCAGCAAAGGGGGCAGAGGCGCACTCTATGCAAACCTGAGCCCTGGCAAAACCTGAGTTGGATCCCCTCTCCATGGGCAGCTACCCCCACCCACGACTCCCCCCCAAGTTTTTTTTTTTGCACGAGGTCATGTCTAAATCGTCGTCACATTAGAAAAAATGCCCCAACTCACAAATCTGAACACAGCAATGGTGAAAACACTTACAGGTTCTTTGATAGGAGACTGGTGTAGCAGGATAAAAAAAGGTATGAAAGGCTGAGAATCCATGAATTGCAGTACACTGAAAGGGATTAACCCAGTTCAGGGAGTTACACATTAGCTCCATTAGTACTCTGCTATATGGAACCTTCACGCTTCAAAGGCAGGGATGCCTCTAGAATCGGGAGGCGAGGGCCCAGTGTAATCAACCCCCCTCTCAGCACACACACAAAATCATTAGTAACCCACTTCCTCGAACTGGTGAGAACACTGCTGGATCCCACCTCTGACTACATCACACCTATCAATTGTGCAGCAAGTGATGTAACCTGATTAAGTATGTTGCTAACCAGGTGACTCAACCAAACAGGTGAGTTTGCCAGCAAGAACGGACATTCTGCAGCAGCATCTGAGCCCAATTTAAAAAGCACATTCTCCCATCCATCGGTTTGGGCCCTAGCAAGATGGAATACATCCTTGAAAACTTCTAGGCCTAATGGTCTGGCTGGCACCCTTCTCCTGACTCTCTTTGAAGCTACAGTCAGCTTGACCTCAGTTCTCAGAGAAGAGGATACTTTCATGGTTCTCTAGGCCTCAGTGTGAACCACTGTTTGAATTTAAAGAAGAGTCTTAACAAAAAGCCTGATCTCTCTTGGCTCGGCTGTGGTTGAACATTCTCTCACGCAAGTGTCAAATTTCAGTTTCGTGTTCTTGGACATGAATGGAGCAGGTTTCCGTTCTCTTCCGCAAGGGCCATCGCCTCTTCCAAAAAAGTTCAGAAAGGATTTCCATCGGCAGTGCCGGTTTTGCATATTTAGCTGAAGTTTCTGTTCTGCCTATGAATGCAACCTTAGTCCTTTTGAAGCAGCCGGTTCCGTAATAAAATTACAATTAGGCAAATGTGAAATTCATTTGAAAACTTCAAACGAAGAGTGTGTGATGGCGTACTGATGGAAGCTGCTGCTCTAGGCACAATTATTTACCTGGCAGTAATCCAAATTGAACATGACGGGACATAATTCCTAATAGACATGAGGTGGGATCCAAACGTTTCTGCACCAGTAAGGAGCCGACAAAGCGAAGAATCTGTTTTTGTTTAGAAGGCCATAGAAGATGATCCTTCTTCTCTGTCAGAAGATTCCTCTCCTCACAGATGAAAGCCTCTGGATCTCTAAACCATTTGTAAGAGTGCGCTACGAGAATTTTATTGATTAATTGACAAAATTTATGCCCCCCCCTTCTGCTCTCTGTGGAAAGGACCCCTAAAGGAAAATGGAGTAAACAGTTTAAACCCGTTTATGATGAAGTCACATTTTAAAACCATAAAAAATCAACCTCGCCCCAAACATGCCATCCATTAGAAACAAGTTTAAAATGCACCAGCGTGAAGAGACTTAAAGTAGCAATGAAAACAGTCAGGAAGGAGGGAATCAGTGAGGAAATGCCAAACGAAACAAAAAAAAAAGTCTTCATCGGCCCCTTCCACACACGCAAAATAATGCGTTTTCAAACCACTTTCACAACTGTTTGCAAATGGATTTTGCTATTCCGCACAGCTTCAAAGAGCACTGAAAGCAGTTTGAAAGTGCATTATTCTGCATGTGCGGAATGAGCCATCCACTGATGTAAGACAGCAACGGAATGGGATAGACAAATCTTCCTTGGGAGAAAGGTCTTGAACTTTGGTGCCTTCACCGCATATCCTCAGAAGACGGGGACCTCTGAAGGTAACTGTAGCAGTCGAGTGGGGTCACGTGATTCATGGCCTGGTTTCTAAGCCCCACTTATCATTCACAGGGTTAGGCTTAGTTAAAGCCACTGACATTAATGTGCATCCAAATCAGCCCCAATTTCAGCTATAGATAATAAATAAACAGCAAAGGGGGAAAGGAATTCCTCCTTCTCCCTCACATCATTTCTGATTCTAATTAGGCCTATTGTGTGTTTACTCACAAGTTGCTACTGGGAGCTAGCAGTTATCATCTGACTCGGGTCTGCAACCTGTGGGTCTCCAGATGTTCATGGACTACAATTCCCATCAGCCCCTGCCAGCATGGCCAATTGGTCATGCTGGCAGGGGCTGATGGGATTTGTAGTCCATGAACATCTGGAGAGCCGCAGGTTGCAGACCCTGACTCTAGCCACTAGTAGTGAACCCGCAAGCAAGATTATGTCTAATTATATCCACAGTACCTGAGTTTTGGTTAGTATCAGTGTTTCCCGGATATAAGACATTGGTATCTTATATCAATTTTTGCTCCCCAAAGATGCGCTTATGTGCTTATTTTCAGGGGATGTCTTATATTTCTGTATTCTGTTCAAGATCAGGCATGCTTCCAAACAAAACTTTGCTCACGTCTCTTTACTTTTGGGGGATGCCTTATATTTCGAACTTCAGCAAAACCTCTACTACGTCTTATTTTCCGGGGATGTCTTATATTCGGGGAAACAGGGTACCAGAGTTTTGGTTAGAGCTTTATTGTCCCCTAAAATATGTAAGATGGTTTACTGTTGCCCATTTCCCATTTATTCCTTTCAGTTGTTCCATTATTCAGATAACGAATGGTCCTCAATTTTTCCAAGTAGCGTAGCTTCACAGATAGGGTTGTCTGTAGACGGTGGAGTGCTCTTGGGAGTGCTTAAATGTGCACATATATCAATAAAACACTTCACTGTTGCAAAGCCATTAGCAAGTTACTTACAGCAATGCACAAATGAGTCTGGGTAAGCTAAACTGTGAGAAGAATGTCAGTCAGGGTGAGGATCCCTGATAAACGTCCATTCGCTCTTGTTCTCAGGCTTTATATCCAGATAAGCGTTGCTTCTCCCAAGGTGCTAAAATTGTCCCTCCCCCCCCCTGTTTTTTCTTCTGTGGTATTGTCAAATTAGTAGCTTTTTTTAGCTCAACTTTTGCATTAAAATGCAAAATGTTTCTTGACTACTTCCATTGTGGGATTTAGAAAAGGTTTTGCACTCATGCTTGAAAATACTAAAATAATCTATTGTGCAGCTGCTATTTGTATTACCATTCATCTAGGGGGCACAAATGCCCTTTGTATCCCAGGTTTTATGCTCTGGGCAACTGCAGATTTCCAGGGAGTTTGACTACAGAACGTGGCAGCTGCTTCTAAAGCTTGACTTTTTTTTGAAGAAAAAAAATTGTCCTGCACTCCTGTCCAAAGGCAATTTAGTGAAATTCTCATTTTATATGGTAGGAACAAGGGGAATTAATTTCCCCTGACTACACTCTATTTTTTAAAAACATTTATACCCCACCAATTTTCTCATGTACCCTCAAATGTCCTGGGGTGTATTCCTGGGGGGTTTGTATACACTCCACAGGTTGTAGGAACCACTGGTCCCTACAAGGAGTTGCGTGAGAGTCAGCTGTACCTTGATGGCAAAAAAATAAAAACAAATACTAGTAAATGAATTTGGATGTATACCCCACCTTTCTCTCCTGTAAGGAGACTTAAGGTGGCTTACGAGCTCCTTTCCTTTCAATTCCCCACAACAGATACCTTGTGAGGTAGGTGGGTCTGAGAGAGCTCTGAAGAACTGTGACTAGCCTGAGGGCACCCAGCAGGAATGTAGGAATGCAGCAACACATCTGGTTTACCAGGTAATCCTCTGCCACTCAGGTGGAGGAGTGAGGAATCAAACTTGGTTCTCCAGATTAGAGTCCACCTGCTCTTAACCACTACAGCAGTGGCGTAGGAGGTTAAGAGCTCGTGTATCTAATCTGGAGGAACCGGGTTTGATTCCCAGCTCTGCCGCCTGGAGCTGTGCCGCAGGAACTTATCTGTGGGAATTCAGTATTAGCCTGTGCACTCCCACATACACGGTGCAGCTGGGTGACCTTGGGCTAGTCACAGCTTCTCCAGCGAGCCTCTCTAGCCCCACCTACCTCTAGAGGGTGCCTGTTGTGAGGGGGGAAGGGCAAGGAGATTGTAAGCCCCTTGCTGAGTCTCCCTGCAGTGAGAGAGAAAGGGGGACAGAAATCCAAAACTACTCTTCTTCTTCTTCTTTGCTCCTCTTCTACTACTACTTCACACACATGTACTACTGAACTACCACTACCACTACCACTACCACTGTGTATTTCCTAGCGCCCGCAAGCCAGCGCCGCCAAGTCACGCTGCCGCTGCTACTACTACTACTACTACTACTACTACTACTACTACACTATACCACACTAGATTTTTCCCTCCTCCTTGGACTAAAGACAGCCAGGTAGGTCTTTTTTGATTGGAAACATGGTGAGGAAGACAATCCAGTTCTCCATTCTCCAGTATTACAGCTTTAATATTCCTAAGCTATCCCCTCTCACGGTTGTTGTTTTTAGAGAAAAAACAATTTGTCAGGAGACCTCACTCGGATGAAACTCTGCTGTCACATGGAGCTTTCGCCAGTAGTGGCATATGCTCTTGACAATTCCTAATGTTGGCTTTCTTTCTGTCAGTAATAATGGAGTGGAGGGAATTACTCCCAAAGACGATGGGTATTTGCAGATCCAGCTGGCAGGATCTTTGGCTGCCGTTCAAGGCCAGATTGCAAAGAGGAGTTTAACAAACACTCCTTTTCTGGTAGGCTTCCCTATGGAGCTCCTTCAGGTGTTCATGGAATGACCCTCTTAGCAGTTCAGGTCAGTTTGATTCATCCAGCAATTATCATCCACCATCCCCAAAAAGAAATCGAAAATCAGGGCCCCTTGGTTTTTTTTGCAGCAGATTAATTTGGGTTTGTTTTCTGGGGGGAGTTGGAACTTGGAAGCCTGGAGTTTCTGCTTTGACTGTGCTGAAAGCTTTTCAGAGGAGTTGACCACCACTTTACGGATGGTTCTTTTTGAGAAGCCTGCCTGGTAGTTTTTAGTCCCTAATAATACCTGCACTTTTTCTTGCTCTGTACATTAAAGAATTAAATAAGCCTCTCCATTTGCCTAGCTTTAGATAATTATTTTATATAGCACTTTACATATTAAGTTCTTTCCATCTATTAGTCTGAAGTGCCATTTTCCTCCCCAGGAAATTAGCTGCTATGGGTTATATAAGCCCTATGGGACATCTAAGCATTAATGATTCTCTCTCTCTCTCTCTCTCTCTCTCTCTCTCCCTGTCACCCCTCCTGCTCCTTTGGTTCATATCCAGCGTATTTGATCCAGATTCCTTGTTCCCGGATGCATTCTTCCATTTTTGCTTACTCCCTTAGGAGGCAGTGTGAACAGCATATGAAAAGAAACAAAATCTCAAAACAAAAATGGCTACCAACTTGACGGCCATTGCATGGAAGCAACTTTGTCCATGATGCGTTTTTTTGAGGTTAAATAAAACCCCCATTATTTTTTGAGGGTTAAAATTGACCAAGAGAACTCTTGAAGGTGGACCTGCCATATGGGAGATCGAGGTAAACGAATGCTGCAGGATTTAGCAAGATGAGAACCATAACATTAAAGTTGGGGACCGTAACTGCATTCTGGTTTCCCCCTCTTGCTTTGGTTTTGTCTTCACCGCTGTGAATGCTGGATTGGCATATGTTTTTGACTCGCTGCCAGTTCTCCCTTTCCCCTAAGTAGCTTTTTAAAAATTTGCACCCTATTTATTTAGAAGCTGTTTTTGTGGCCTACCACCTGTTCGCATTTTGGTTTTCTCTCAGTGGGAGGGACGTAATTTTTTCTTAATCTGCTTAGAGGATTTAAATAGTGTATTAACATTATCCCTCCAGGGCTTGTGGATGTTGTGTGCCATTGTGGAATTTTTTTAAAATGTATGAATAAAGAAATATACATATCAGATGCTTGTTTCAAGCTTTCTTAGGATTATGAAAACGTGATGCAGGAAGTCTCTACAAACGCTTCGTCTAGTCGGCTCACCTATGTAAGGTTTTCACACCTTTCGTTTCCCTCTCGTTCAGTTTGTCATGCTGTCACCATTACTTATTTATTTTAAAGACGAAGTCGCTTTTGATGATATCTGCAGGTAGCAAGTCGTAGTTTCAGAAGGATCTTAGACTGACGTGTTGTTCATACAGAAGAACGGCTAGAATTCTGGTGACTGGTAGCACCATAGGGTAAACCCAAGCAAGATTTTTTGGATATGAAACTTTTTGAGAGTCAATGTGCTCCAATGCTTATGAGTCTAAAGGCAGGGAATTGGGAACCTTTTGACACTCAAAGAGCCATTTTGGACCCATTTTCCACTTGTGAAAACTACATGGAGCTGCAAATGTTTTCTTTGACATTATCAAAAAAAAAAATGAGAGATAACACTGCGTATTTTGTTTTTTTACCTTTACGCTTTGTATCAAACAACTATAGTGAGCCGGGCACCGCAGAGGGGATCCCATATGCTCCCCATTGGAATGGGGAGCGCAGCAGGCAGCATTCGCCCGGCCTGGAGCCAGGGCGCCAGCTTTTCTCTCCCCTCCCCATGCAGAAAGGGGCAGCCCGTACGTGAGGAGCCTCACCACAAGCGGCAAAAGAGCCGTTTACTTGGCTTCCCGGAGAAGCCACGGGTTGCCCGATACCTCCTGGTCTAAAGAGTTTTCACAGCCAGAATCAACTGGGCTTGATGTAGGATATCCCAGGACATGTGGCCACAGTGTAGGGAGACCCTCACAGCCGAGAAAAACCCACAACAGTCAGTCGGAGCTCCCTTTTTTCTCATAAGTGAGAGCAGATAATCTTTTGACCTGTATTGAAAAGACTTCACCATGTCTACTCCAAGAAGGTATGGTACAGTGTGTTGAATTCAAGCAAAGACATTGCGCAGTGGAGTGGGGGGGTGGATGGGGAGACAAAGGAATGAAAGGTATATTTGGTCCAGACCCATGATAAGCAAGCCAAACCTGAATTGCAGTTCTCATGGGCCAAGAAGGTGGAAAGTTTTGCCAGATTTGGGAGGTGATAGTCATAAGCCTTACAGGGCTTAACTTCATGGGAGGTGTAAGGGGGGGGAATAGCACCTGGGCCAACACCTGCTCCGGCCACCCCACACTGCCCCCATGCCCCCACCCTCATGCTCCCCCTGTGCCCCCTCCATGCCCCACTTACCTTAGCCTGGCTGGGCCTCCGCCAGGCGCTCCTTGGCCCCACCCTGCCAGCATGCTCTTCCAGCTGTCGGAGGCTCTGCTGGCCAAAGGAGCAGCCTGGCTGGGTGGGGCCGAGGGGAGGGTGTGGGGTGATTCTCCATCTCCACGTGACCAGCTGGCATGCGCCCGGGGACATACCAATCTTGAGTCCCTCCCTTGATCTCAGATTACCTGCAAATGCCTTAGCAGACCCAGGGTGCTCTGAACGGAGCAGCAGCAGCAGCAGAAGGCCATTGCTTTCACCTCCTGCACATGAGCTCCCAAAGGCACCTGGTGGGCCACTGCGAGTAGCAGAGAGCTGGACTAGATGGACTCTGGTCTGATCCAGCAGGCTAGTTCTTATGTTCTTATGTGACTCCACATGTCCTCATGAATGCTCCACCTCTGGCAAACTAAATGGCCCGTCATAGTGTTGTGCGACAGGTGTGTGCAGAGCATGCGTAAATTAATGTGTTCCCCATCTGTATGTGGTTGCACGATTACTTTTATTCCCATGCAGTTGTTGGAAGGCAGCTCGCCTCCACTCTCAAAGCGTGACATCAGTTTTGGAACATCCTAATTAGTAGGAGGACTCCTCGTGGAGCCCCATGTGAATCAGGTGCATAAAGAAGGCCCTTTGTTATGTTGGAAGGGAGTGTTAAGATAAACGATTCATCCTAAACGAGTGCCAAACTTTTAAGGCACCGAAGCGCAGCCGCATTGTTTTTCATTCCGAGTGTTTCCTGAGGCTCAAGAGTACTTCTTTAGCTGGATCCTTTTCCTGAAAAGAATTGGATTAAAAGGGATTAGTCTCCCTAATTTGGAGGGCAGCAGAAAAAGGAGGGTAGCGTAAATCGCTTGTATATAAGTAATACAATAACTCCATTCTGCTTGCATTGCTCGAGAGGAAAGACATCTGTTCTCAATCCAGGACTTCTTCCAAGCGCCATGGCCCCTAATAGCTTAATCCTCCACTTGTTGCTTTTTTTGAATGGTAGAAATTCGCTAGTCCATATAGGTGTCAAACTTGTGGCCCTCCAGATGTTATGGACCACAGTTCCCACCATCCACTGCCAGCATCATGCTGGCAGGGATGATAAGCTGTAAGTCCATAACTGGAGAGCAAAGTGTGACACCTAATATGAATCCATCTGCCAATAGAAATTCCCTTCTGTCATTGAAAAGGGACAGCAGTGTGCCTTGATCATCTAAATTCTGGTCCAGAAAAGCTACATACATGCATACCAGTTGTCTATTTTATTTATTTATTTATTAGATTTTTATACCACCCTATCCCCGAGGGGCTCCGTAAGCTATTTTATTTTATTTATTTATTTATTAGATTTTTTATACCGCCCTATCCCCGAGGGGCTCCGTAATTTTGCGTAAGCTGACCTGGCTATTGATATTCTTAGGAAGTCAAAGATGCTCTAACATGTCCAGTACAAATCAGCTCCATCTTCTATTTCGATTTGGTTTGTCTTTTTTCACTCACTTACCCCCTTGGCAATCCATTTCCCTAAAATTGTAACCCCACATATTAGCAAACCCATTATGCAGTTTTTTCACATGCTCCCAAACTCCCAATGGGAACCACTGAACTATGTGAATTCACTGGAAACGTCTTCTTTTCCCTTAGCCACTTCTCCTAAAAGATTATGCCCATGTAACGATGGCTCAGTTGAATCTCTGGCCCACCAATTACTACACTGTCTCAGATTCAAGGAAATCAGATTACAGATCCAAGTATGTGAATCTCACTCCTTTACAGTACCCGATCTGGGTTTGGGCCCGGAATTAGATTACGCTACTTGTTGGACAGGACCCTGATCCGTCACCCATAAATGTACGATAGTGGCAGACTTTCTCCTGGAAATTACTAAACGCCAGTAGATTTCCTTCGACCTGTATTGTATATGCTTTTTAATCCGTTTTAATCTGTTTTTTTATGACTGTTGGTACTGTTGTCTATGCCAATAAAGGCTTGCTTCTTCTGCTTAGCCACTTCTCTAGCTTCTGAAGTTTCACTGGCTTTATCCAGAACTTTCCAAGAATAAGGGCCAGAAACTGGCTTTAATGTCACCATGCAAAACAAAAGTTGAGATTCACGTTGGATTCTGCTTCCAATGCACCACCTGTGCAATTCCCAAGGAATTGTGGCATTCATGCAGTGCAGGATTTCAGAAGTGTACCTGTGTGTTCTTCGCACCTGCAGAAGAAACCTGCATTTTCACAGCTGGATTCAGGGGAGCGAACTGATCCGATCTGCATTTTCTGCATTCATTGGGAATGACTGATCTTGCCTCCTATCCATGCTAAATGCATTAGGGGAAGATGGAACAATCGCTGCAGATGTTATATATGCTGGAGTTATATGACAGAGCCCCTGTCCAAAAATACTGCCACACTGTAAATGTGTACCCTCTTCTCAAACAATTGTCCGTGCCCTCATTTAATGGCAGGCCATTTTAGTTTTGACTCCCTACCCCTTTTCCGTTCTTCTCCGCCCATTGGGCATATCCCTCCTCCTTTGATTTTCTCATTTCCGTTGACCTTTCCTTTCCTTCGTTACGTTCTGCCTTCCAACCGGCTGTGTGGCATGAGTCTCCCGATTGTTAAATGCATTCTCTAACCTCATTCTGCCTTTTGTTTAATGGCTTTTCTCCCCTTTTAACTTCGTGGCATTTCAGGATTGCTTAAAAAATTGCTTTCTTTACTATAACCTTTTCTTCCTGGGCCCTCGCTAATAACAATCTGCATTCTAAGTGGTCGCTCTTCACTTTTCCTCCCCTGTTTAAAACCAAGAGCCTTGTTGTGAAGATCTTGTATGCGCCAGACAGGACATCAGGTCATCCGCGGATAGGTATGGCTTCTTAGGCCTTCCCATAGCGGGGCTTTCCCCAGTACTGTGTCTTTGTATTTGTTAATTGAAATGTCTCCTGATCATATGTACTTGTAGTAGTAGAAGAAGAAGAGGAAGAGTTTGGATTTATATCCCACCTTTCTGTCCTGTAAGGAGACTCAAGGTGGTTTACAAGCTCCTTTCCTTTCCCCCCTCCCACAACACACTGTGAGGTGGGTGGGGCTGAGAGAGCTTTGAAGAACTGTGACTAGTCCAAGGTCACCCAGCTGACATGTATTGGAGCGCCGCAGGAAGTAATCTGGTTCACCAGAAAAGCCTCCACAGTTCAAGTGGTGGAGTGGGGAATCAAATCCGGTTCTCCAGATTAGAGTGCACCTGCAGCAGTGGCGTAGGAGGCTAAGAGCTCGTGTATCTAATCTGGAGGAACTTGGTTTGATTCCCAGCTCTGCCTCCTGAGCTGTGGAGGCTTATCTGGGGGATTCAGATTAGTCTGTGCACTCCCACACACGCCAGCTGGGTGACCTTGGGCTAGTCACAGCTTCTCGGAGCTCTCTCAGCCCCACCCACCTCACAGGGTGTTTGTTGTGAGGGGGGAAGGGCAAGGAGATTGTCAGCCCCTCTGAGTCTCCTGCAGGAGAGAAAGGGGGGATATAAATCCAAACTCCTCCTCCTCTTCTTCTTCCTGTTAGCCACTATACCACACTACCACATGGAACAGCAACATTGGAGAAAAAACTTCTCCAGCAGCTTTTCAGCAGGAAACAGCTTGCTGGGGAGAAGAAGGGAGCCCCCCCTCCCACCCACAAGTGGCCACTGTGTGGCTGTGGGGAATACAAATTGGTGCTGGGAAATCTGCACCCAACTCTTTATAAATGTTTAGCTTGTCTCTTAGGTGGCGTCTATATATCTATCTTAGTCCCTGGGCTCCTGGAAGGGTCAGGATCCGTGTGCTGGGTTTAACTGTGAGTTTTAAATGTTCTTTCTCCGGCTTGGTGTGTGTATCGCTCAGTAGATAAAATTAGACAATTCCTGCCTTCTCTCAGGCTGCATTTCTTCTTTTACAACTTCTCCCCTGAGAAAGGTTCACGACTGAAAAATCATTGCTAACTTCATTTTCCGTCTTCCCCGTGTGTTTCTTCCCCCCTGGCAATAATAAGGAGTAATAGCCGAGGCGCCTTGCCAAATCCATGGAAAGCAGCCAAAGGCCTGTTGGTGTTTTCTTATTTGTTACCGTATTTAACTTATTTTAAGGATGCTAATTTGTCTTTCTGGTTCAGACGTTTGTCTTCTCATTCGGTGATTCCTTCGGATCTCTCTGTGTGATGTTTTAGAAACCAAGGGTTTCTTCTTCACGATTAATGCTTGGGAAGGTGTGAAAACAGGACCCTGCACTTGCCCACTGCTTTCCCTGTGCAAAGCGTCAGGTGAAAACCAGATTGGGCCAATGTTAGAAGCAGAGCAGTCCTGAAGTTCACGAACACCACAATTCAGGGAGGATATAGACAAGATAGAACTGGTACAGAGGAGAGTGCAGAGGTGGAATCCAGCGGAGTTCTCACTGGAGTTCCCGAAAGTAGGTTACTAATTGTTGTAGTAGTGTGCAGAGAGGGGGTTACTAATTGGTGATTTTTTGCCCGCGTGATTTTTGCCTTAGTTAAGCCCCTCCTCTCAAGCCCGGTAGCGCGCAGAATTTGAAGTAGTCTAGCAGGAGGTGCACCCGGCGTGCGTGGCGGCCTGCTGCCCGCGCGCATTCGTTTCCAGCCCAAGGACCCGGCTGCAGTGGCTCGCGTCCAGCCACAGCCCCACCCGGGAATGCCCCGCCCCGGAATGCCCGCCAGGCCCCCGTCGGTGCCCCACCCAACCCCATTGGCGCTATGCCACGGTTTGAATCCCACCACCGCTGGAACCTGTTACCTAAAATTTTTGGATCCCACCACTGGGAATTGTAGAATGAGTCAAAAGATCACCGGAATCCATGCCCTACACGGAGAGACTGAGCTGGGGAAGTTAAGTTTGGTGAAGCGAGGGTTAAGAGGTGACATGATAGCCATGTTTAGATATTTGAAGCCATGTTTAGATATTTGAAGGGATGTCATGTTGGGGAGGGAGCAAGCTTGTGTTCTGCTGCTCCAGCGACTAGGACCAGGAGTCTTGAGTTCAAGGTGGAGGGAAAGAGATTCCACCTAAACATCAGGAAGAACTTCCTGACAGTCAGGGCTGTTCTACAGTGGAATGCACTGCCTGGGAGTGTGGCGTAGAATTATACTCTGGAGGTTTTTAAAGAGAGAGCCCGGCTGGCCATCTGTATCCAGAAGTGCTTTTATTGTTTCTTCCTGCATGGTAGGAAGTTGGACTTGAGACTGGAGATGGGATAGTTTGGATTCAAATTCGAAGTTTAGGTCCCAGCCATTGACCGCAGGGAGTTAGGAACAGATAGCAGGTGTCTGTAGACACAGAAGGCAACCCAGCGCTTCCAGGACCTTGGACGAAGTGCTGGGGGGCTTCCCAGCCTCCCTCCTCCCGAGGTCTGCTGAGTTCTTTCCTGCGGTGAAGGCTCTGCAGACCCCGTTGGTTAAGGCCAACCTCTCCAGCATGTCTCTTTCTGAGCCCCCTGTTTGTAGAAGAAGAAGAGAAGAGTTTGGATTTATATTCCCCCTTTCTCTCCTGTAGGAGACTCAAAGGGGCTTACAATCTCCTTGCCCTTCCCCCCCTCACAACAAACACCCTGTGTCATGGGTGGGGCTGAGAAAGCTCCGAGAAGCTGTGACTAGCCCAAGGTCACCCACTTGGCCTGGCATGTGTGGGGAGTGCACAGGCTGTCCACAGATTCCCCAGATAAGCCTCCACAGCTCAAGTGGCAGAGCAGGGAATCAAACCCGGTTCCTCCAGATTAGGATGCACCTGCTCTTAACCACTACGCCACTGCTGCTCCTGTACTTGGACTCTTGGACTCCGGTGATGCTCAACAATACCTGGTTTGACAGTGGCAGACTCTTATCTGGAAAACTGGGTCCGATTCCACATTCCGACACATGAGTGGTGGACCATAATCTGGTCAACCAGGTTTGTTTCCCCACTCCTCCAGATGCAGCCTGCTGGATGACCTTGGGCTAGTCACAGTTCCCTCCAAACCAGGGGTCTTCAAACTATGCCCCCCAGATGTTCATGAACTACAATTCCCATCAGCCCTGCCACTTGCCCATGCTGGCAGGGGCTGATGGGAATTGTAGTTCATGAACATCTGGAGGGCCATAGATTTAAAGGAGCCTATCTCCAAACTCTCTCTGTTCCCACGCTTGGCTGTTTTCTCCAGGAGGAGGAGACGGACCTCTGTCCCTTGGAGGTCAACTGTAATAGGTGGAGATCTCCAGTCACCCCCTGGAGATTGGCAATCCTATTGATGCTACATGCGGACAATCCTTTTGTGCTGCCATTGCGGAGGGGAGGCAGATCCACAGGGGAGGATTTTGCTGATTTTTTGTGCTCTCCAGCCCAAGGAGGAGGGAGACGCATTTAATTTTCCAAGCGAGAAGAAAACAGAATTGGCAGGGTGATGAAAGCTACTCCTTGTTCTTCAGAGAAACCCTGGAGAGTAAATAACAAGCAAGCATTAAAATATTTGTTTAAAATAATTTTGTCTGTGTCCCTTTAGATTTAAGCGTGAGGCATCAGCTGCCATTCTCTGGGGTTCTTTGCGGGCCGCCCTGTCAGGTGGAGGAGAATATACAGCTGCTTGCTCGACAGAGGTAATGAATTTGGAGACAGGTGGTGTTTCTTGATTATACGGCATTATAATTGTAGACCTTTTCTTGCTGCGTCCTTGACAGTTCACTTTTGTATCTGGAGCGAGCGTGCAAGATTAACCCGATAGGAGTTTTTTTTGCACCTCATCTAGCAAAAAATGGAATCACTTGCTAAAGTAGAAAGCCAAAAGAGGTGAAGAAAAAAAAAAATGAATTACGTTGAAGTGGAAGGGTGAGAGCAGTCCGTCTTGCAAAGGTTCAGTCCTGTAGACTGTTGCCACGTTCCCAGCACACCTAGGGTCAGGTGTGAGAAGGTTTCCTCTAGCACAGGCTGAATACTGGTGGAACTGGGTATTCACATGGACTTCCTATTCCATCAGGTCAACTATTGCAACTATTGCAGTGTGTGTAACAGACTTCCCTCTGCGATCCACCTCTGAAGATGCCAGCCACAGATGCAGGTGAAACGCTCGGAACAAGATCTGCCAGACCACGACCGCGCAGCCCGGAAAACCCACAACAACCAGGATCCTCTGAAGATGCCAGCCACAGATGCAGGCGAAACGTCAGGAGAGAATGCTGCTAGAACACGGCCATACAGCCCGGAAACCACACAGCACCCAAGTGATTTCCGGCCGTGAGAGCCAACCGACAATATATCATTATTCTATTTTTTCTGCTTTTAAAAAAAAGCTAGCGGGGCCACTTTGAGAGGGTCATTGCAATTGTATGAAGTATGGTACAAAATAAATCAGACAGGCTAATGGTGTGGCAAACTGCCGGGAGACAGCGTCATGCTTCCAGATGGCAGTATGGCGGCAACACCTTTTCACAGTGGCGGCAACGCCTTTTTTTTAAAGTAAAGAACAGGCTTCCCATGAGACTCCTGGGAATCAGACACAAATAAATTAATTTAGGATCCATGAAAACAGGCTGGAATTAACACTGAAGGTAAGGAAGTCCTGCGGTGTCTAGCAACCCTCACTCCTCAAGATCTTGGCGCCATCCTCTCCTCAGTCTTGGGTCCTGGGCAGGTCTGTCCCCACTCTGCAGCTCACCTAACAACAGCAGTCATTAACTTGTTGGATCACAGTACACCTGATGGTCCTTGGTCGCCTGTTGATTTGGGGCCTCTCTTTGGTAGGCTTTGCTTTGCAGCTTTAAAAGGGGATCTGACAGATTCATGGAGGAGAGGTCTATCAGTGACTACCAGCTGTGGTGATGAAGAGAGCCTCCATGTTTAGTGGCAGTAAATCCCAGGGCCAGGAGGCAACATCAGGGAAAGGGCTTGGCCCCTGTGCCCCGTGGCTGGCTTTCCAGACTAACTGGTTGACTGCTGTGTAAGACAAAAGGCTAGATCAGTGATGGCGAAGCTTTTCGAGGCCGAGTGCCCAAATTGCAACCCCAAACCCACTTATTTATCGCAAAGTGCCAACACGGCAATTTAGCCTGAATGCAGAGGTTTTAGTTTAGAAAAAACCCGGTTTGCAGCCGAATTAATAGCAGCGTTACTCAGGAATGCAAAGCTTGGTGGTAGTCAGTGGCTTTGCTTTGAAGCAACCATGCAACTCTTCCAAAAGGTTAATCACGACCCTAGGAGGGTTTACTCAGAACCAAGCCCCACTGCCAGCAAGCAAGCTTACTGCCAGGTAAAGGATCACACTTTAGTTCTTCACATGAAAATCAGTGGGGTTTAACAGCGCTTAACAGGGTTACCTACACTGCTTCCCCAAAACTAGGTCTTAGGTTTAATGCTAATGGTGGAAGGCCCAGCAGCCCAGGCCAGCCCTAGATGTGTGTGGGGTGGTGGGGAGGCGACTCTGTTCGCCAGCGTGCCCACAGAGAGGGCTCTGGAGTGCACCACCTCTGGCACCCGTGCCAAGGGATTAGCCACCACTGGGCCCTAGATGGACCCATTGAGTATTATCCAGTCAGGGTCTTCTGATGTCCTAGAGGCCCGTGGGACAGAAGTGAATCTAGGAATTACCTCTAAAGAGCACATCCCAGCTAGGAACTTCCCCTGCCCGTTCCTCATTCCAGATTCCATCGGGGCCGTGTAGCAAATCTACCAGTTGGATTCTGGCCCAAAGTTGTAATGCTGAGTCATTCTAATTATTATGTATACTGTATCATATTTTGGAAATGTGCGTTAGCCACCTTGAGCCAACCCGGCCAGGGAGCGTGGGATATCAAATTCAACAAATAAATACATTCAATAACATGAACAATAATCTAAAAGTCACAAAACTGAAAGGTTGTTTGGAAGAGAGAGGGCACAGGTACTCATTAGATAATTTCTCATTTCCCCTTTTTGAGTTCTTATCTCTCCTGCTGGTTTGATTAGTTCTCTTACTGGCTCTTTCTATTTTTTTTATATTTTACGGCTACCAAAGCTGCCATGTGAATGAAATGCATCTTCTACAATGTATGATCATTATTGCATTCCATATGCTTTCTATTGCACAAATGTATTTCCACATTGACGGTATTTTATTTTATTCCCCCCCTTCTCCTTTTCTCTCCTCTTATTCTTGGGGAAGAATTCAGCCAGTGTTGTCGGAATACTGATAGCGCAATTCATTTGTTTGCTTCAAATGGTAGACAAAGACATAGTTTCTCTGCAAAGAAAAGCATTCTTATTTGTGTTCCTTTTCCGCAGCTTGTCTGATGAGCCACCTTTGAGTTGTAAAAATAAAATGTAATCGTTTAGGCTGTGCTCCCGGGCATTTGTGCAGGTCCCACTGTGGGATACATCTTTGAGTAACACGAAAGCTACAGGTCTTTAAAATTCTCTTAGTTTTTTCTTAACAAGGGTGGCTTGTTAGTCAGATTGACATCCTGTTAGGTTGATTTGGAATATGTTGCCACAGGAGTTGGTGATGGCCACTTACCTGGATAGCTTTAAAAGGGGCTTGGACAGATTTATGGAGGAGAAGTCAATGTATGGCTACCAATCTTGATCCTCCTTGATCACAGGGGTTACAAAGGCCTTAACCCAGACCAGGTGCTTAGAGAGCAACAGCAGCAGCAGCAGCAGCAGGCCATTTCTTTCACATCCTGCGGGTGGGCTCCCAAAAGGCATCTGGTGGGCCACTGCAGAACAACCCAGAGTGCTGGGCTAGATGGACTCTGGTCTGATCCAGCAGGCTCTTTCTTATGTTCTTATGATTTGGAGTCAGTGATGGCAGACAGCACCCCGAAACCGAATTACCCAAATTGCAACCCAAAACTCCCTTCTTTATTGCAAAGTGCCAGCGTGGCAGGTTTTAACCTGAAAACTGAGGTTTTAGTTTAGAAAAAAAAATGGTTGGTAGGATGTAGAACATAGGTAAGCTTGTTGAAACAGCCGTGCAATCGCGTCAGATAAGATTGAATCACGACCTTAGGAAGGTTTACTCCAGAAACAAGCCCCATTGCCAGAAACAGAGCTTACTCCCAGGTAAAGGATCATGCCCCAGGCCAGCCTGTGTGTGTGTGTGTAGAAGGTGATTTTCCGTCCCCCCCCCCACATGATATGAACTCTGTGCGCGTGTACTTACAGAAAGGACTCTGGAGTGCCACCTCTGGCACCCGTGCCATAGGATTATACACCACTGATTTAGGTAATTACGGCCTGGTCCCGCCATCTACCGAATCAAGCTGGAGTTTTACAGATAATCTAGATAAGGAACATTCACACATAAAAACAGTAGCAAACCAGAGTGAAATGCCTGGGGCCAACAGAACCACTGCGATTGCAACTAGAGTGGTTTCTGCTCCAAGGAGTGGCGGTGGCGACAGCGGCGACAGCGAGTAAGAGATATCGCAGTTGCAGCCTATCTCCCTTGTCACAGGGCTGCTCAGTTTGGCGTCCAGTTCCGCTTTAAAAAAAACAGAACAAATCAAGAGCATCCACCATTGCAGCATTAATATTTTACTGCACAGCCCAGTAGCCATGTTTAAAGAAGGAATAAAAGCTGGCAATACAAATTACATCTTGGCATCGATTGTACCTATGCTCGCTTAACACATGTGAATTGCAGAAGAATTACTTTCCAAAATTCAGCCCAGAAGCAGCAACTCTGTAATGGCGTGGATTAAAAAAAAAACAGCCACTTTCTAATATTTTTGGCAATTTTAAGCACATCCTGGAACCAGCTTATTGAGTGCAGCCTTCACACTTTTCTATTTTCCAGTAACGAATCCGGCTTGCCTTCCAGCTCATTTTCTGATGCTACAGAGCAGTTGCTGGATCCAGGTAAGCAGCGGCCAGCGGAATATGCAATCTTAATGGGCTCACACTGTGGCTCATTAGGAGTTAACAGCTAACTACAGAAACTTAAACAACCTTGGCTGTCTGCAGCAAATGAGTTTTCTTACAGAAATTAAAGCTCTTTTCTTCCTGAGCGTAAAGTATAACTGCACAACCGGAACTGCTGAGTGAATTCCGCGGCCCTATATCAACTTCTTTTAATCGGGTTTTCTCCTTGTCTCTCCTTTTTCCGATGGCATCCACAGTCCTAATGGCCCTTCACCTTACAGAGCAGCTTGGGAAGGGTAAGGCGCTATGGCAGTATACTCCACTAAGGCTTCCTTCTCTTCCTCCTCAGGCTCCGCCCCAAAATGCGTAAGGTGTTTCACAACCCCAAAGATGGCAACCCTAGCTTGAACCATCAGCCATTTGTTAGTAAATTTGCTGGATTGAGATCTCTTTGTTTAGAGATCTGATCCAGCCATATTTATCCACGGGTGGAAAAAACACACACTGGGATAATCGGAACCACACTTCAGGGCTTTCACGGCACTGACAGAGTTGTACTGGTTTCTATCTAGGTTCACCTCAGTGTATCCAGCACCGCAGCGGAAGCTCAAGCGTTGTTTTGTCTCAGTTCACACCCCCCCCCCTCAGAACTGCGACATCCCTATCGCAATTATGAACTGCACACCTTTCTGCTGGAACAAAGGTTGATTCAGCAGAAGCTTCGAAGTCGCGAGGACACATCGAAGCGACACCTCATATAGAAATTGAATAAATAATAATAATAATAATAATAATAATAATAGTAATAATAATAATAA
>NC_059438.1:10789431-10846747 GCF_021028975.2 Sphaerodactylus townsendi
TCTTCTTCTTCTTCTTCTTCTTCTTCTTCTTCTTCTTCTTCTTCTTCTTCTTCTTCTTCTTCTTCTTCTTCTTCTTCTTCTAAATACTGAGGCATTTACTTGTCCTGGATACACGGCCATAGACCAGGGGTGTCAAAAATCATTTTGTTAAGAGGGGTCGGATATAACATAACTGGGTGACTTGTTTGGGATCAGGTCTGGGGCTAGGGGAGGATGGTGGGGTTGCCTCCGCGGGCAGGAGCTCCCCAGCAGGCTCCCCAGCCCAGATTGGCACGGGGGGGGGGGGGCAGCTGCCTCAGCTTGAGAGGTATTGAAAATGTTCCAGAACTGTGTTAGGTGCTTTGTGCGGGGAAAAGCCATTGTTCCAAAGTCTTCTGAGTGACAGACTTACCACTCAATTTCTCCTTCCCACTGTACAGCTAGAATGAGCACCAACACTAATCAAACATTGAGAAACCTAAATTAGGGGGAGGGGGAAAGCCTTTCATTTAAAACAAAAAAAAAAACCCCGAAAAGTTTTTGTCATTCTCTTTGGACCTGCGATTCTTAAATTGGAACCATTTGAGCATTCAGGTGACCAAAAGGAACCGGGCGGGGGGGGGGGGGGGGGGAGGAAATTCTGCTGGCTTCCCGTACTCCCCATGGTGGATTTCAGAAAGCTTAATTACAGGAATAATTGAAAGGAGCAGGAAAAAGCCGAAACAAAACCCGCTTAATTTGAAGCATGGAGACAGGCCCATTTAAAACATCTTAATTAGTGGAACAATTAAAAGGCAAACAGAATAAGCTTTATACAAAGGAGACAGGAGGGAAACAGGCTCGCAGGACTGGGAAGCAGAGAGCTGGCACAGGAGAAGCAAGAATAGAATTCTAAACGTTTCCAAAAGTTCTGCTATTTGTGGGGGAAGGGACATATAAAATATATAGAATGAACCACACACTGCCTTGGAGACCTGAGATCAGAAATACCAGCGTTGTTAGCATGCTGGAGGGGTTGTAGTGTTGTAGTAGGATTTGGAAGACCCAGGTTCGAAACCCCACTCTGCCATGGAAGCTTGCTGGGTGACCTTGGGCCAGTCGCAGGCTCCTTCTGCACATGCAGAATAATCCACTTTCAATCCACTTCCGCAATTGTTTGCAAGTGGATTATGGCCCCTTCCGCACATGCAGAATAATCCACTTTCAATCCACTTCCGCAATTGTTTGCAAGTGGATTATGGCCCCTTCCGCACATGCAGAATAATCCACTTTCAATCCACTTTGCAGCTGGGTTTTGCTGTGCGGAATAGCAAAATCCACTTGCAAACAGTTGTGAAAGTGGATTGAAAGTGCATTATTCTGCATGTGTGGAAGGGGCCTTTGCTATTCTTCACAGTCAAATCCAGATGCAAAAGTGGATTGAAAGTGGATTGAAAGTGCATTATTCTGCACGTGCGGTAGGGACCACACACTTTCCCAACCTAACCTACCTCAGAGGTGGGGTTCCCAAACTCCAGGTGTGGCCTCAAGAGTGCGGTTCAAGTGCTTGACTTCCATTATCTAGCCTGTAGGTCCCTGGCAGGCGCTAAAAAGCAACGCAGCCTCTTGTTTCATGTGATCTACTTGCAAAACAGGCGGTTGTTTGAGAAGCCACATCAAACGGGCATATGAGTATTAATTACGTTGTTTACCTAGTTCACAAGCAATCTTGCCTATTAAATCATCTTTATAGAATGCTCCGCGTTGCCGGATGAAAGGGAGGAACACGGAGCATTGTGTCTCCCCAACAGTTTCATTTGTCTAACTCAGGGAGAGAAGTCTTCATTAATCCACACGCGCACAAAAGGGGAAAAAAAAACAAAAGGAGGAACGGCGTCTGGGAATAATAAAAGGCCTTGATTTTTGAAAATCAAGCACAAGAGCAATTAGCTTTCAAAAAGAGTCTTCCCTCGCTTCTGCTCACTGGATGCTTGGAGGAAAAAAACACCTGCTCTAGCAGGGAGGCGAACCCCAGCAATTGGTGTCTGGGTTGCTTTTGTACACCGCTGGAAGAGACGCCGTTTCAGCGCCCGCTCTCGGGATCCGCTTGCTCCCAGCACTTCACTCGCGGGCCATTCTGAAACCATCATAGCGGCCTGATTGAAATATGGCCGTTCAATTTCGAGAAGTCAAGAGGAATGACAGATTGGTCCCCAAAGGTCAAAAAGCAGGTCTTTGGCAGACAATGTAACAGCCTTAGCCCTGAAACCGATTATTTGATGTCAGGCCGCTGGTAATAAAGGACTTTGATTTCGTGGGGCAGCGGGTCATTCATCCTTTGAGAAGCCGAACGGTCCAAACCGGGTATTTTCAAATAGCCGCTTAATTCTAACTAATTCATTGTTCTGGTCCGAGGCAGAGGAATTGCAGATGACCGCGCCGAATTACTGGAGTCTTCTGGAAACTGACTTCCACGACCCCCGTTCCAATCTAAATTAATTTGGCCCAGATTCTACAAACAGAACTTTAACCTTTGGAAAGTTGGGAGAACCTTTGGAAGGAGGGGGAGGGAGAAGGGAGATTTCAGAGGCAAGGAAAATGTCACCCGGCAATCACTGCCTCAGTGCCACGGAGGACGACGAGCCATCAAGCGCAAACTTTTCTGGGCTGTTGTAGCTCTACAGCGGGCCACGGTAGAGCTGCCAACCCCCAGGTGGAATCTGGCGCTCTCTTGGAATTGCTATTGATCTCCAGATAACAGTTATTAGTGCCCCTGTAGAAAACAGCTCCTTTGGAGAATGGGCTGTGTATGGCATTATACTCCACTGGGGTCTCTCCACAGGTGCCATCCCAAATCTCCAGGAATTCCCTGGCCTACAATAACAGCCTTAGGTAAACCCACACCCCATTGTGCACAAGTGTGTGTGTGTGTGTGTGTGTAGAGCAGTAGTTTTGTTCTGTGTGAAAGCTCTTCCATTTAAAAGTTCTGCTCCTCCCAGGATTGTGGTACTGGGCCAGATGTTTGCAGCAGGGATGAGAGTGGTGGCGAACCTTTGGCACTCCAGACGTTATGGACTACAATTGGCCATGCTGGCAGGGGCTGATGGGAATTGTAGTCCATAACATCTGGAGTTCCAAAGGTTCACCACCACACAGGTCACCCTCTAAAGCAGCCGTTTCCTCCACGGGGACGGATCTCTGTCATCTAGAGATCAGTCCTAATTCCAGGAGAACTCCAAGCCTCACTTGGAGGGTTGACAACTCTAGCGGTAGATCTGCTCCTGTGGAACTCTCCGCCCCAAGGAAGAGGCCTTTGATATTGACATCTGGCTAGCAGGCAAAGACCGTCTGATTTGGTGCTTACCTGACTGGTGTTATTCAGTGCCACTGTTCTGGCTTGTTTAGATTCTTGCTGTTGGTTCTTTAGATGAAGAGCTCATCTCATGTAACACATAGAGGTTGCCATTTATTATTTATGTAAAACATCAAGCAAACATGCAAGTTATTTTATTTATTTATTTATTTATTTATTTATTATTTTATTTATTTATTTATTTTATTTTATTTGTTCCACTTTTATACCCCCCTCCCCCGAAGGGCTCAGGGCGGTTTACAACATAATACATACAAGTGGATAATAAGATAAAATACTAAAATTTATACAAGTTAAAATGCAGCGCTCCAAGCTTATAAATGTTTAAAACAGATGGCGTTCAACCTTTCACTCCTCTGACTCTGAGGGGGGAACAGCGGATCTCAGTTGTTAATGGGCACCTATCAGCAGCCGGCCTCCCCAAAAGCCCGGTGGAATAGCTCAGTCTTACAGGCCCTGCGGAATTCACTGAAGTCCCGCAGGGCCCGGACAGCTGGCGGAAGAGCATTCCACCAGGCAGGGGCCAGGGCCAGAAAAGCCCTGGCCCTAGTGGAGGCCAGCCGCATCATAGAGGGGCCGGGGAGCTCCAGTAGATTACTTCTGCCGAACGCAGAGACCGACGCGGGACATATGGGGCCAGACGGTCCCTAAGATACGATGGCGTCCCAGACCGCTGCAGGCCTTAAAGGTTAACACTCAATACCTTGAAGACGCATTCGGAACTCAACAGGGAGCCAGTGCAAGCGGTGCAAACACGGGCGTGATAGATCTCTGGAGGCACCTCCCGCGAGCAGCCGAGCCGCAGCATGCTGGACCAGTTTCAACTTCCGAATCAGCCTCAAGGGTAGGCCTGCGGCGAGCCAGTTGCAATAGTCTAATCTGGAGGTGACCGCTGTACGCTGGATCACTGTGGCCAGATCCGCTTGGGAGAGGAAGGCAGCCAGCCGCCGGGCCTGGCGAAGATGGAAAAACGCAACCCGGGTGCCATGGGCCACCTGGATTCGTGTCGATTGTAAGAGACGAATCCAGGTAACCCCAGGCTGCGAACCGAGGCCGTTTTGCCAATGAGACCCTCGCCACACCGGGCGGCTGGAACCCTTCCTCTCCCGGGCTGCCTAGCCACAGGATCTCGGGTTTTGCTAGGATTCAGCTTTAACCTGCTCTGTGTCAACCAACCAGCAACCGGGCCTCCAAACAATGCTGTAGAGCTGCAGGGGCGGTGCCTGCTCCCCCCTCCATCTATTAAGAATGAGCTGGGTATCACTGGCATACTGATGGCATTCCAGCCCAAAGCTCCGTGACTCAGCTGAGCAAGGGGTCGCATATAGATAAAGCAATAACAACGGGGACAGCAGCGCTCCCTGAGGCACACCACAATGAAGCGGGCACCTCCGGGAAGCTTGGTCCCCGCACCACACTTGCTGACTCCGGTCCCGGAGAAACGAGGCAATCCATTGAAGGATAGTACCCCGTACCCCGGAAACGGCCAGGTGGTGGGTCAAAAGGTCATGATCGACCACATCAAACGCTGCGGTGAGATCCAACAACACCAGCAGCGCCGACCCGCCTCGGTCGAGCTGTATACGGAGCGTATCTGTGACGGCGACGAGAACAGTCTCCGTCCCATGCCCAGCACGGAAGCCGGACTGGAAGGGATCGAAGGCGACGAGAACAGTCTCCGTCCCATGCCCAGCACGGAAGCCGGACTGGAAGGGATCGAAGGCATTTTAAATAGAATAAGTGCAAATTATTATTTTTTCAATAAATGTGCAATTGCTTTTTTTTTTTTAAAAAAACAAGGTATAAAGAACTTATTGAATTGCACTACGACTTGTCAGTCATCAGCACACGTCTAGGTTTGCCAACCTCCAGCCTGGAGCCCATCCAGAATCACAATTTAGATGGCAGAGATCACTTTCTCTGGAAGAAATGGCAGTTTTGGAAGGTTATCACATGACAGCCCAGGTAAGCTTCCTCCCCAAATTCCACCTCCCCAGACTCCACCCACGAATCTCCAGGACTTTCCCAACCAGAGTTGGCAACCCTACAGCCAGCTTCCACTTTTGCAAGCGATGCCCTTCATTGCAGGGGGCGTGGCCAAAAAGGCCATCAATCGCGCAAGAAAGTCAAAATAACCGCCCTTTCCTCCTCCTGCCCTTCCAGACATGGCGGAACCCGACAGGGGGCGGCGCTGTTTTGCCACACTCGGAATGGCCCCGCACTTTCCCCGCCCATCCTTCGCTCCGATTGGGTGCGCGAGGAAACGTCCTTCAGAGGCGGCCAATGGCCTCCTTCGTTTCTCCTCCCTTCAGAAAAGGCCTTCGGAGGAGAGGATTCAGCTTGGGGTGGAGCAGGAGGATGCGCGGCTGGTGGCTCGGCTGGGCGGCGCGGCACCTCTTCCGCTACCCCGCTTCCGGCCGGCCGCGGCCTATCGCCGTCGCCATGGCAACCGAGGCCTGCTCGGGCCCAGCCGGCCTGGACGAAGCCCTCCGCCGAGCCGTCCCGCCGCTGCCGCCTTACGAGACGCGGGGGAAGGCAGCGGCGCCGGCCGGGGCCGCTCTGGAGCAAGGCGGCGCCGAGTTCATGTGCTACTACCGGGCCTTGGAGCGCGGCCCGCCCCGGGCGCAGCTGCTAGGCCGCCTGGCCAGGGACTTCGGCGTCGACCACGGGCGGGTGGCCGAGCTGAGCACCAGGGTGGCCCGCCTGCAGCGGGAACGGGCCGGCGCGGAGGGCGGCGGCGGCGACGAGGCCGGCGGGCTCCTGCAGGCCGAGGACCGGCTGCGCCACTACCTCACGCCGCGCTACCGGGGCCTCTTCCAGCACCTGGGCCGGCGGGAGGGCGGCCTCCGCTTCCTGGTGGAGCTCCGCGGGGACCTGCTCGAAGCCCTGGCGGCCCGCCAGGCCGAGGGGCCGCACGTCCGGGTGAGAAAGGAGGGTGGGCTCGCGCGCTCGCTCGCCCTTTTGGGCCCAGGCTGCAGTTTCTTATTGGGGGGGAGGCCTGAGGCGGGTCTCCTCGGAAGTAAGGCCCAGGCAATTTCAGAGAAGCCCGGTCTGCTTGCCCTCCAGATGCTCATTGAGATCTCACAATTCCCATGAGCCCTACCACTTGGCCATGCTGGCAGGGGCTGATGGGAATTGTAGTCCATGAACACCTGGAGGGCCGTAGTTTGAAGAGCCCTGCCTTAGAGCATCAACCCCCCGTTTGCCACCTCTTTTCGGCTGCCCTTTATTATCTCCAATTTGGTTGCCATCGTGTGTGTATTCTGTATACACTCACGCACATATGTACACACACACACACATATAACCAGTGGTGGGATTCAGCAGGTCTGCACCACCTCGACAGAACCGGTTGTTAAAATGGTTCTTGTAAACAACCAGTTGTTAAATTATTTGAATCCCACCCCTGCATATAACGTTTATTGCTTCAGCAGCTTGTTTTTATTGGTGCTACGCTTTCTGCATATGTTTTCGCTGGACCCTTTCAGGTTATTTTATTTGACAGCTGCAACTACGTCACTTTTAAAAATTTGCTGCTTTGGTTCCTTTTTCAACTCCCTGTTTTTGCTTACTTGCTGTAACTGTTTTCCTGTTGAATGCGTCGTTGTCTTTCTTCATTGCTTCATGTTTGTTTGCTTACTGCTTTTATAGATTTTTGGTGTCATCTTTTCTTCGTTTTACTTACTGCTTTATAAGCTATAAGTATGTCCTTTGCTTTATGTTTACTTGTATTGTCCTTCATGTTTGTTTGCTCAAAGCTTTATAGATTTTAGGTATATCCTTTGTGTTTACTTATTGCTGTACAGGTTTTAAGTATATGCTTCGTTTTGTGTTTACTTATTGCTTTATATGTTTTGTTTCAAGTTCATTTACTTATTGCTGTATAGATTTTAGGTATATTCTTTGCTTCATCCTTATTCATTGCTCTATAGACTTCAGATAACATGTTCTTCTTGTTTGTTTACTCATAGCTTTAT
Organism: Sphaerodactylus townsendi; assembly: GCF_021028975.2. NCBI lineage: Eukaryota > Metazoa > Chordata > Lepidosauria > Squamata > Sphaerodactylidae > Sphaerodactylus > Sphaerodactylus townsendi. Next base: position 10,796,740 of record NC_059438.1, read on the forward strand.
GAATTTCGGGTATATGCTTTGCTTTCTGCTTGTTTGTTCAAAGCTTTATAGATTTTAGGTATATGCCTTGCTTTTTTGTTCGTTATAGAGTTTGGGTATATGCTTTGCCTCACGTCTGTTTACTTATTGCTTTATAGATTTTAGTGAGATGCTTTTGCTTTCTGCTATTTATTTTCATTTGCTGCTTTTTCGCCTCAAGGAACACACTGATTTTCCCCCCTGAGAGGTAGTCTAAGCAGAAACAACGGGCCTTAGTCCTGTTCGATCCCTGAACACACAGGAAGGGAAGGCACTATCTCAACCTTCCTAATGCCGCGACCCTTTAATACAGTTCCTCATGTTGTGGTGACCCCCAACCCTAACATTTATCCATTTTACAGATGGAGAACACTGATGCAGAGTCTTAGGCGACCCCTGTGAAAGGGGCTGTGACCCACAGGTTGAGAACCACTGATCTACAGAGTCACCCCACTGATCTGTCTGTATCAGTTGCTGTCCATGGTCCTAGATTAGAGGACTTTCATTTAACCTCTTATCTGAGCCTTTTAACTGGAGATTGCACCCGGGGCCTTCTTCAGAATGCTACATCGCTTAGTCTCATGGGTGATGAACAAACAGGTGTGGCACCTTAAACACTTATACATTTTTATTCCAGAATAAGTTCTTCAGAGCTGCAGCTCATTCCTTAAGGTTCAGTGAGTGGATCCTCACTGTGCAAACATGTAGTGGATTTTTTTTTCTTTTAAAAAAAGCACCCAGCACACTCAAGAGGCCGAGAAGTACAAGGTGAAGTGTGATTTTGTGAAATTCAACTCTTTTGAAGTTTAAGAAAGACGCAGAAAGAAATCACTAGTTTTGCTAGATGTTTAACGCTTGTAATGGGTGAGGAACCACTTGTAGCCTCTGAAGAAATGGATTCTAGTTAAAAGCTTTTTCTGGAATACTGGTTTGTTTGTCTTTAAAGTGTTACAATATTTCTGTTTTCCTATGAAGAATTATGCATGCCTATATTGGAATCAATGCATGGGGTGTTGGGACAGAGAGAGATAAAGAGTTGTACGTGGCTTACGTTGCACAGGGTAGAAAATGTGTCACATTTTTTTTTGTACAGCATTTGATATGCCTGAAGAGAACTGGCAGGCGCTCTTATTAGGTCAAAGTTAACACCTCAGTGCCAAGATTCTGTTTGCACCGTATTGGAACAGTTATTGGTGTCAGTATGCTGCAGAAAGTTTGGCAATCACAAGGCATACCAAAGTAGAGCACAAAAACAGTAACAGTACTAATTACTGACCCACGGGTGATTCCAGGCAGACTATGTTGATGGGGTGGTTTGCCATTGCCTTCCACAGTTCTCTACACTTTACCCCCTGCAAGCTGGGGTACTCCTTTATCCACCTTGGAAGCATGGAAGGCTGAGCCAACCTTGAAACAGCTACCTGAAACCTGCCGTTGCCCTGGAATGAAGCAAGATGTGTTCTCAGAAACTTGGGATTTTAAAAGTTTGTAAATCTAATTGCGGGGGGAGGGGGGGAATGGTGGTGCTTTCCTATAAATATGGTTGTGTAGATGTCATTTATGGAATGCGCTTGAACCCCCCTTCTTATCTGTGCATAGCACTAGAAACAATATTTTGAGTGCAGGGTCCCAACACCAGAGTTTTGTGCCTGTGAGAAAGAAGCTTTTCAGAACTGCAAAAGTTGCTTAGTCTGATTCTGAGGGTAGGTTAGATTGCACAGCCCTCTATTTTCCTTTCTATTTCTTCTGCCCTTTAATCTTCCTAGCAGGGCCCTATGGCGAGCGTGATCTAGAAATGCCACTACTAGAAGAATCCAAGCCACTTAAATACTTAATGCATCAAGAACTTGAGTTTCATTCTTGCCTAAAACTGGGAACTTGAAGCTTGTTTCTAGAACCTTTGTTTTTGAACACCCAGAAATTAGAAATGTGGTTCTAGACCTAGGAAAGTTGCCTGGATCTCGGTGGGAAGAGATTTTTGCGTGCCTTTTTAAATCTCAGTGCATACTGCCTAGCAGAAGTAAAAATAATCATCCAGGAATGGCACATGGTGCGTAGGTTTGTAGGAATCAGCAGCCCGCTGATGGAGCATTGCAAAAAGGCCTACCAGAGACCTGATCCTGTAAACTTGTTTTAGCTGCAGTGGTGTAAATGTCATCCTCTGGTTCAGCTGGGAGAGAACTGCTAATCCCTGCTGAAAATTGAGCTCTTACCCTATCCGATGGCCTTTAAGATATCTCACCTAGCTTGCAACACATTCACGTAGTTACTCTTGTGTGAAATTTCTGTCCTGCAGTCAAGGCAGAACTGCAAGCTTAGTTCCAACAGAGCCTCTGCATTGAGCCCATGTGCCTGCCCTGTCACACTGACACTTAGTCCTTTTGGAGCTGGTGAACCAGGCCATCTGTTGTGACAGTTTCCACTCGTGTGCATAAATTATTCTTTGTGCCCTCTTTGGTAATGGGGATACTTGCAGGTAGTTCATGGCTGAACAGACTGCAACTATAAATTGGATTGGTTTGGTCATCGGTGCAAGTGCTGCTTAGAGAATGATTGAGTGATATATATTTTTTGCAATGTTTTGTTGTATTTTTCTTGCCGGTCTTGCTATCATAGCCAAGGCTAAAGTCAGCTGAATGGTAGCCGGATTTAACCAGTTTCCCTAAGCATTGATAGATATGGTGGCCTGTGCAATTTGGAAACTCTGTGCATCTAAGCAGAAACTCCGAACACAGTATTATGTGAATAGTGATAGAGTTGCAGCCATTCCCTGAAACGTTGGATGAATTTGTATTCAAGGTTAGTACTCTAAGGTCAAACAGTCACCAGGATCAAGAGCAATGGCCCAGAGAAAATGACTAGACTCCTCTGTGACTAGTTGCTAAGAAACAGTAAATGTCTTCCTGCCAAATTTGTGGAAGATGATAGATACTTTTGACCTAGGTGCAGCGCTTCTGTTCAGGCGTGTCTACCAGCAAAAGTTCAGCTATAGACATCCCGGTAAAAAAGGCATCTCGCTGAGAATATAAAAAAATGTGCTTGGGTAGAATGGAGGACAATCTATTTTTGAGAGCAGGGGAAATTTTGCTTTTATTTCAAGCAGTGATGTGCCCCTAGAATTCTTTTAAAGTCTCATCACCTGCAAAAACTTGTAAGTCAAAGCAACATTAAACCATGCGAACAGCATGTTTTAAAAACAGTCTCAATACCAATGTCTGTCTAGGCAGATGGAGCTTTGCTGGGAAGCAAGACTTGTGGAAATATGCCAATTCCTTTACTTAACACAGATTTGTCAGTACCATGTCTACTTGTTGAGATACAGGAGAAGTCGTTAATGTTATTGTTTTAAAAATTCAGTGGGGGCAGCAGCTCTTTGCAGTCATTCCTTTGTGCCCATCTGCACCGGGAAGGCATTTTGTGTCTGCTGCTGTGTCTCCATGATGGAAGAATAATAATTTGGATTTATACCCCACCTTTCTCTGCTGTAAGCTTCTTTCCCCACAGAGGACACCTTGTGAGGTAGGTGGGGCTGAGAGTTCCGAAGAACTGTGACTAGCCCAAGGCAAGGGTCTTCTCAGTGGTTGCTCTTGCTCTTTGGAACCAGTTCCCCAGATAGGTTCATGCCCTGCTGAATCTATTTCAGTTCCGTTGGGCATGCAAGGCTGCCTTGTTTTGTGTGGCATTTAATTAACCAAGCTGTCTGACTGTCGAGATTGTTCCAGAGCTGATGACTCTTTGAATTAGAATCTGCTTATTGTCTTTATTTTCGGTTATAGCTATTATTATCTATTCAAGCTTCAATGCTGTTGTTTGCATACACCGTGAACCACCCCGAGGCCTCTGTTGCTTTTTTCCTTCCAAGAAAAGTGTCAAAAACTACTCTTTAAGATTGCCTTGGTTTTCAAATGAAGCTAGTTGTCAGTGTGTGCTTAATGTCTGGGGCCTCTTTGGGTTTCTGAGTCTTCATTCCTTCTTACTCCCTTTTCTTGCAACACTAGATGACAGACGCATCTCTGGCCTTCTCTGTGAAGGAAGGGGTAACCAGATGGCTCCCTATCTTTCCGCTTTTAGTTAACATAGCTGGGGGCAGGGGAGGGAGTGGACAGCAGAGGTAATAAAGCTATGAGCATTTGGAGGGTGCTTTAGAACTGGCTTTGCAAAAGCCAAGGGTTCAGTGTTCCTTTCAATAAAGGCTACTGTGTGATAAATCCCAGAGTCCGTCATTGAGTGAATCCTATACCTGACACTAGTACAGTAGAGGAAGAGTGTAGTTTTAGCATCCCTAACCAGTTTTGGGAGAAGCGGAGCCATGCTGCTCATATATGATCTTAGGAAGAAATTGGAACTATTCCCTCCATTTTCTGATGTTGCTGTTGGTTAGAACCTCAAATGTAGTAGACGACCGCATGAAGTCTGGGTGCATCTGGGCTGTGGATCCCAGAACAGAGAAAAGGAGAGAGGAAAAAGTTTGAGGGATCGCGAAAGAAAAGCCACACCCTTCAGGTATATTCTGACCATTTTTATGTTTCTGGAAAGTACAAGGGGTTCTCTCATATTGGTGAAATTCTCTTGAGTGTTCTGTCTCTTAAATTCGATTTTGCTAAGAAGAAGCATTCTAATATTCACTGGCCTTTCAGTAGATATATTTAAAATTGCCTTGGAGGTTTCCTACTGGTGGTAAGCATCTCTTCTTCATTGGACAGTTTGATGCAAATGGTGGGGTCTCTTTCTCTTGGTATTTTCCCCTGCAGATATAGTAAAATTTATGGCAGATTGTATGAGGTTTTAAGGTGCTTCTTTGAATACAGACAGAAAAACAACGGAATTGAGTTTTCATACTTTATCAAATGGAATAAAGAATAAATTAAAAGAGAAATGTCATTCACATACCCTAAGCATAGCTACTTTAGAGCCACGTTGCCCTATTGAAAGCATGATCTGTGCCGAGCATAACCAATTGATATGTTTAGCTATTTTTGTTTGATGGAATTTTTAATGGGAAAGAGCTAATTTAATTAAAGATGCTGGTGGGTTGTTATAAAATGAAATATGTCTCTGTTATGTATGGCTTGTAGTTTAGTAACATAGCATTTAAAGGATTAAAATATTTTTGAAGCTATAATTTGAGGGTTGGGGTTGGGAAGTGATTGCCTTGGACAGGAGAACTCTGTCTTTTGGTTGCGTGCCTTCTGGATACTGTAGGGATGCACTGCTGACCCAGCAGCACCGTAAGTAGAGCGCTGGCACACCGGCGCTCCTACGGCCTTCTGGTCGCACCGCTCCCCCACCCCTCATCCCCCGATGAGTCACGGGTCATGAACTACCTGGCTCACAACCACCGGGTGTCCCGGACAAAGGGACAATGGTCTTGCCCCCAGGTGAGGATTAGGCCCAGACGCTGATGCTCCTCTCCGCACGTAGCAGCCAGATGAGATCATGCATCACATGATGATCTCTCAGTCTCCCGCTCTCCCGCTCTCCCGGAATTCCCCCCGTTCCGCCCTTCTTCTACCAAGAATTATAATAAAAGGTGCCAGGAAACCAGTGACGCGGCTGTAGAGTCGCTAGGAACATGACACTGGGCCTCCTGCTGCTTTATGACTCTCCACCAGATGTTATCACCGCGTCTCGTCTCGTTCTTGCGCTGACCTCGCGGTCACGACTACAGGATACTTCAGATTTTATTCTTGTAAAGGTTTAATTGCAGACTTTGTGATTGTTGTGCTTTGAGATTGTTCTGAGATCACGGTTTGATGAAGTTGTAAATGATGCCTTTTTCAAGAAATCTGCTGGCAGTTGCAGAAGGCTTTTTTTCCTGTCGAGGTAACAGTGCCTCCTCAATTTGGGGCCTCTAGGGTGAGCCATCGTTTTTTTTTTATCATAGAGCGTTGGGCAGCAACTGGTAGTTTTCTATAATAGAGCTCAGAAGTTAAGCAGGAAGAATTCAACAGTGCCTGGATGGGAAAACATGATGGTGCCAGTTTATGCTATGCTGGAAAGCAACGGCAAAAAAAAAAAAAAAAAAAAAAAAAAAAAAAAAAAAAAAAAAAAAAAAAAAAAAAAAAAAAAAAAAAAAAAAAAAAAAAAAAAAAAAAAAAAAAAAAAAAAAAAAAAAAAAAAAAAAAAAAAAAAAAAAAAAAAAAAAAAAAAAAAAAAAAAAAAAAAAAAAAAAAAAAAAAATCATCTCTCTTTGCTCAATAGTTGCCTTGAAAATCCCATAAGGCAAAATCATAAGTCTGTTGTAACCTGATTGCACTTACCCATTATCACTGTTAATATTAATCTCTGCTCGGTGGCTCCCATCCATGCATTGCCCAGGGCCAACCTGCTTATCTTCTGAGATTGGATGGGGGTAGGGCTATCCAGGGTTGGGCTGGATGATTGAGGGACTGGAGCACCTTCCTTATGAGGAGAGGCTGCAGCGTTTGGGACTCTTTAGTTTGGAGAGGAGACGTCTGAGGGGGGATAGATTGAAGTCTATAAAATTATGCATGGGGTAGAAAATGTTGACAGAGAGAAATTTTTCTCTCTTTCTCACAATACTAGAACCAGGGGGCATTCTTGGCTGAAAATGCCAGCACTGAATAAAAGGAAACACTTCTTCACACAACGCGGTGATTGGTGTTTGGAATATGCCAACGCCACAGGAGGTGGTGATGGCCACTAACCTGGATAGCGAGTACTTGGACAGATTTATGGAGGAGAAGTCGATTCATGGCTACCAATCTTGATCCTCCTTGATCTCAGATTGCAAATGCCTCATGGCAGACCAGGTGCTCAGGAGCAGCAGCAGCAGAAGGCCTTTGCTTTCACCTCCTGCATGCGAGCTCCTAAAGGCATCTGGTGGGCCACCGCGAAAAGTAGAGTGCCGACTGGATGGACTCTGGCCTGATCCAGCAGGCTAGCCTTGCGTTCTTATGGGCAATAGAGATTGGTGGTCCCTTTGTTATCACCATTTATCTCACTTCTGTCCCCAGTTTCCTAGGTCAGTGATGTAGCTTAACTCCTTTGCACCGAAAGCCAAAATTCGCAACCCAAAAAACCCACTTATTTATTGCAAAGTGCCAACATGGCAACTTAACCTGAATACTGAGGTTTCAGTTTAGAAAAAACGGCTTTGCCTCAAAGGTGTATGCTATTCGGGAGTAAGCTTAGTGAAGCCAACGGGGTAACTCTTCTAATGTAAGTAAAATCACCACCCTAGGGTATTTAATGCACAGCAAGGCTAGCCTAAATATATGAGAGTGCAGGTGTAGCATTTTCCATTCCCCCTATTGATAATGAACTCTGTGCGCACGTGCTCACAGAGAGGGTTCTGAGTACACCTCTGGCAATCGTGCAAGCAGAGGTTCTTTACCACTGTCCTAGGTTCTCACAAACCAAGTTCAGATTCTTCTTGAGAGCCAGCATGGTATAGTGATTAAGAGCAGGTGCACTCTAACCTGGAGAACCGGGTTTGATTTCCCACTCTGCCTCTGTGGAGGCTTATCTGGTGAACCAGATTAGTTTGTGCACTCCAACACATGCCAGCTGGGTGACCTTGGGCTACTCACAGTTCTTCGGAGCTCTGTCAACCCCACTCACCTCACAGGGTGTTTGTTCGGGGGGGGGGGAAGCGGAAAGGAGATTTTAAGCCCCTTTTAGTCTCCTTACAGGAGAGAAAGGAGGGATATAAATCCAAACTACTCCTCCTCCTCGTCCTCCTTCATTGATTAAAGTTTTTCCCTGTTTTGTCTGATTCCAGGAAATGAATGGAGTGCTAAAAAACATGCTGTCAGAATGGTTTTCTGCTGGATTCTTAACCTTGGAGAGGGTCACGTGGCAGTCACCTTGTGAAATTCTTCAAAAGATTAGTGAGTAAGTGCTAAAGAAGACTGTAGCTCCTCCCCTACCCCCAAGGCAGAATTTGGGTCTTCTGAAGATCTACACGTACATACGTGACCTTGTGAGGAGGGATGGCTGGTAGCATTGCTGTTCTTGTGGGAAGATATATGGGGTAAATAAGTCTCAGGTCGTTAACATGAAGTAACTGTTGTCTGATGAATTTTTGACTTCAGTATGAAAATATAAATTGTTCACCCGGCTGGCTTGCCTCTTTGCAGCAGTGAAGCCGTGCATCCTGTCAGAAACTGGGTGGATATGAAGCGCCGAGTCGGCTCTTACAGAAGGTGCTACTACTTTGCCCACTGTGCAATATCCAGCGAGCCCTTGATGAAGCCTGCACGTGGCTTTACGAGCCGAGATCTCCAGCAGTGGCCCAGGTATGGCAGGGTTGTAACGCTCTTCCTCCAGCTGTCCGGGCCCTGCGGGACCTTGGGGAGTTCCGCAGGGCCTGTAAGACGGAGCTGTTCTGCCGGGCCTTTGGAGGAACCAGCCGCTAATAGTGCCCCCTTTCTTCGGCCCTGACATCTGGGCCACCTGTCATCTAATGAGACTCGCCATGCCTCCCTCTTTAAGGGGGGGAGGGATTTTTTACTATAGGAATGCTGGACGCCATTTTAATTTGCTGAGCTTTTATATAATTGGAACAAGAGCTGGAAAAAATTTTATTGCTGTTTTCAATGTTTACTTGTTTTATATTGTATTTTATATGTTGTACACCGCCCAGAGCCCTTCGGGGATGGGGCGGTATAAAAATCTAATAAAATAAATAAATAAATAAAATAAGGCTGGGATAGGTCTCTCTATATTCGATTACCACTATATGCTACCCTCTTAGAGGGGAGTCCGGCCGTTCCCTTTCCTTAGGGAGGCCTCTAATTAAATTGGGTTTTGGGGTGCCTGATATCTTTGTATTGACCGCTGCTTTTAATAGATTTTAATAGATTTTTTTGGTTTAATAATTTTACTGATTGCAATGAATATTGTTGTGCACCGCCCAGAGCCCCTCGGGGATGGGGCGGTCTACAAATTCAAGAAATAAATAAATAAATTGTTGCCCCAAGTGCCTCAAAACCCACAGTGTCTACCTTCGAAGAGAATGGCGTCGCCAGTAAATCCAGTGTGCCCTCTGGATTTCTATTGTTGCTGCAACTTGTGATTTTATTGTAGTATTATATTTTGGAAGCTGCCCTGAGCCCGCAAGGGGCAGGGCAGCAGGCAAATGGAAGGAATGAAACAAACAAGTAAATAATAAATTCAGAGCCCAGCTAAGTGTGCTCATCAAGTCATTCAGATTGCTGAGTTGTGGCCCGCATTTATGGGATGTGAAACCTCTGGCTTTGTACGGCGATCGGCTTTATTAACTCTCTTCTATCACCTTCCAGGGCATAGTGAAGGAGATTCCTTCTCAAGAAATGGAGAATATGGACAAAATCACCACAGCCATTTTCTATTCCATCAGTTTGACTCAACAGGGCCTTCAGGGTGTAGAGCTGGGAACATACCTCATCAAACGAGTCGTTAAGGAACTTCAGGTACGTATTAAAATGTTCCTTGTATTTCCTTATTTCTTTCGGTGATTTTTGGTACTAGGAATGTGCAAGACTGGTTTCCTAGCACATTCCTGAAAGGTCTGAGTGTGCAGGTTTTCTGTATGTGCATACCTGCATGTTTGGAAGCACTAATGCTGGAGTCCCCAACATGATGCCCATGGGTGCATTAGTCTCCAGCAACTTTCCTGATGCCCACCAAGTGTTTTTAGAAAGTGGGTGGGACCATGTAGGGCTGTTGTGCAGCAGGGCTTCTTATTGGCCACTGGAGATCAGATCAGCTGATTTGCTATTACTATGGTCTGCTATGGTAAGCCTATTTCCGTACTATGTTGCTTCAGATAATAGCTGCATGACTTTGCATGAAGGAGAGCTTTCTGCACATAGGAAAACTGGAGAAACTAAGGCTAAACTTTCAGGAGCGGAATCAACTGGCTGTTGTGGGTTTTGTGGGCTATGTGGTGGTGGCCTGGTAGTTTTTGCTCCTAATGTTTTGCCTGCATCTATGGCTGGCATCTTCAGAGGTATGTCATGGCAAAGTTTCTCTCTCTCCTAGGCACAGAAATGTTCTTGCTGTGACTTGCCTTTGACAATAACAGTCGTTGATGTGGGTGAAATGTTAGGAGCAAAAACTACCCGACCATGGCCCACAAAACTTACAATGGCCAGTTTTCTGTGAACCTTTCTTTTCTCCTCCAGAAAAATCCCCCTTGTAGAAAAATCTCCCTTGTAGTCCATTTGTGTGAATTTATTGATCTGATCTGGGTATACACTGGGGTGCAAAAGCTGACCCACCTTTTATTTGGATTGTGTGAATCTCAGTGACCCTGTATTTTGTGAGGTCAATAGCTGTGTAGATGGGTTTTTTGGCTGCCCTTTAGGTGCAAGTGAAAGAGAGAAGAGTTTTGGATTTGTACCCCACCTTTCTCTCCTGTAAGGAGACTCAAGGTGACTTAGAAGCTCCTTTCCCTTCTTCTCCCCAGAACAGACACCATGTGAGGCAAGTGGGGGTGAGAGAGTTCTGTGAGAACTGTCAGTAGCCCAAGGTCACCCAGCAGGAATGTAGGAGTGTGGAAACACATCTGGATAATCTTCTACCACTCGGGTGGAGGAGTGGGGAATCAAACCTGGTTCTCCAGATTAGAACCCACCTGCTCTTCACCACTACACCATGCCAGGGCTTGTTGTTTTTGTTTGCTAAATGCTGTGACCCTATTTAAAGCAGATAAGTTAAGAACTTGTCTTATTAAAAGTGCAGCCTGCTCATTTAAATATCAAACTGAATTACTTGGTACTGCTCCATTTCCTGGGGTTCATTCCCACAGATATTAATGTGTTGTAATACATTTCTCATGGTTGGATCTGAAATATCCTTTGGGGAATAAACAATGCATAGGAAAATAAGATATATCATTATTTGCTTTGTTTTCTCATCTATTTGATTAATTCCAAATCACTTAATTTCAAGCTTCTGTAACTTTTAATTTCCCAAGAAAAAGAACATGTTAAATTATTGCCATTGTGACTGTAGCTGAATGTGAAGGGAGAGATGTTTTGAACTGTCAATTTTGCAGTGGTGCAAATTTTAACTGTTTAGCAGCTCGGAGCTGTATTTCCACTTTTAGTATTTATAATGGATCTTTAGTCACGTTAAGGAGAAACAGAATGACTCGGGGGGGGGGGGTTGTGATGAATTGTACATTCAACTTTGTTGCTGTTTTCCTTCTTTTAACACTGACTTTCCTAAATTCTATGTGTGGGCAGGAATTTTTATGAACCCCCTTGAACCTGGTAGGTAAGAGTAGGGTATGAACATTTTAATGAATGAATGCAGTGGCTTGAAATCCTAGGGAGTCCAGTTATTGTCATTAGCTTTCATTTGTAGTTGACAGAGGTACTGTTGTTTAGATTCAGTATAAAATGATAGATCCTCATTTTGCTAACACCCTGAGTAGGTTTTGACCCAAATTTCCCTTTGTGGTATCCCTTGATGCCAAAAATATCCCCATTTTCTGCCATAGTCATTGGAAGCTAAGCACGGTTGGTCCTGATTAGTACTTGGATGGGCAACCATCTAGGACCGTGGTGGCGAACCTTTGGCACTCCAGATAGTTATAATTACACTTTATCAGTCCTCGCCAGTATGTACACTTGGCCATGCTGGCAGGGGCAGATGGGAATTGTAGTCCATAACATCTGGTGCCAAAGGTTCACCACCACCGATCTAGGAAGACTAGGTTATTACTGCCAAGGATACAAATAAACTTCTGTTTGTCTTGGAAACCTGTAAATGTACTATAAGTCAGCTGCAACTTTGTAAATCCAAAACCTACTCTTGGAGTAGCTAAAAGGAATGTGTGAGTCAGATGGTAGTGGTTAAGAGCAGGTGCACTCTAATTCCGAGAACCGGTTTATCCCCCACTCTGCCAGTTGAGCTGTGGAGGCTTATCTGGTTCTCCAGATTAGCTTGTGCACTCCAATACACACCAGCTTGGTTATCTTGGGCTGCCCAGCAGTTCGAGCTCTTCAGTCGCGACCCACTTCACAGGGTGTTTGTTGTGCTGGGATGGGAAAGGAGTTGTAAGCCCTTGTGAGAGGTATGTATGAGTAAAATTCCAAACCTGCTCCTCCTAACCTCCCAGAAATTTGAGAAGCAAAGTCAGAGCTGAGACAGGAACAGATGTGTTGCCAAGGAATGGGACCTTTGACCTACTTCAGTTTTGTCCTATTTCATGTGGTGCTCTTCCCATTATCTTAACTACTAGGGAGTTCATATATGATCACTCGCCCTTGCTGAGCTGTGCCCTAGATGGCCAAAAAGAGAGAGATTGTTTTAAAAAAGCTGGTTCTAAAGTGAGAGAAGCTTCAACATTGCGCTATAAACTTATTTTATACTATTGTTCGTTCCTGTTTCCAGTCCTGCCCTGCAGGGGAAACTTCAAAAAAGAATGGAAGAAACCTGTAAAAATATCAAAAGATACTCTCATTAAAACAGTTTAAATACTTCATCTTCATAATACTGCTAGAGCAGTGATGGCGAACCTATGGCACGGGTGCCAGAGGTGGCACTCAGAGCCTTCTCTGTGGGCACACACAGAGTCCCCCCCCCCCCCCCCCCACATCTAGGGCTGGCCTGGGGCCACTGCTCGACATTAGCATTAAACCCATGGCCTAATTTTTTTTTGGGAAGCAGTGTAGGTAACCCTGTTAAGTGCCAGCAAACTCTCACCGATTTTCATGAAGAACTAAAGCGCAATCCTTTACCTGGGAGTAAGCCTGAAGTTGCTGGCAATGGGGCTTGCTTCTGAGCAAACCCTCCTAGGGTCATGATTCACCCTGCTGGAAGAGTTGGGTGCATGGTTGCTTGCCAAAGCCACTGATCACCACTGCTTACCCCGAAAATAATACATCTCTGAGCTGCCAACCATTTTTCTAAACTAAACCTCAGTATTCAGGTTGAATTCGTCAGTATGGCACTTTGCTAAATCATGTTTGGGTTGCAATGAAGCACCTGTCTCACCTACTGTGCTATTTTTCTGCCTGATTGCCCCTGCCAGATGAACTGCCATGCATTGCTTTATTGGTTACCTGAACATGTCATCCTCGGTCTTCATCCTATTCCCACATAACCCAGCATATACCAAAGGGTTACCGGAAGGGCATGCAGCCAACTGAACATGTCCCGACCATGTTTGGCTTCGAAAACACTTTTCTGCCCCAGCCAACCCCCCACACCTGCTTCTCCCAAGACCAAAATAAGCACTTGAGTCATCCAGCTTGGGAATAGTGGAACTGCAGGCACATTACTTTTGACCGCCATTCTATGTCAAAGATCTGTCTTGAGAACTTCCCAACACGGAAGCAGAATTAACAAGCACCTCATGAGCCCCACCATGACGGCTTTATGCTTGTTCTGATCCCCACCTTCCTGGATAACTCCCATCTGCCCGGTTTCAGACGCAAAAGGAGTTCCCATCTGCTGTTTTCGGGATGAGTCACCGATAACAGGAGAAAGATCTGTCGTCTCTGGCAGCGAAGCAGCGAAATGGAACCCACTGCTTCCACGGGGTTTCGATGGCAAACACACTGATTCATCGGAGCATGTCTTGAAAGTGGCACATCACTAAAGGCATAAACGTCAGTGTTTACCTACCATTCATGGCTTTCTTCAGAACTGGCCTATAAGATGTTTTAAACTCCCCATCAGATCCAGACATTTCATGCAAAACCCACCTGCTGCCACTCACCGGTCATTCTTTAAAATAAAAAAGAAGCGGGCACTAATTTTGGTTCTTTTTTCCTCCCTGCCTCGCTTCTCCCAGTAGACTTTGCCTCCATAAATTATGCCAAGGTTTACTTTTTTGTGCGGTAAACAAGAGAAACAGTATTAAAAGGCAAATCGGGATCTAGGAATCCAGATGTATGCGCAGAGCAGAAACTGCTAAAGGAACTGAGGCCCCTTTCGCATAGGCCAATAAACCCAGGTTAACCCTCAGTGAGGCAGTCTCCGGTGGTTGGGGAACTTCGCGACAGATCCCCGCCCTAACGCAGGTGGTCTGCCCCTGCGGTTTCCCCCAACCCAGGTTTTTCAAGAATCACACTATCAGCGATTCTTTAGTTTTAACGCATTGCGGCTCTTGCTTCCTGGTTTTCGGGGCTATTTCCCCGCGCTGCGATGCAGCATGGGATGTGAGGTTTTTCTGAAAGACGCACCTCTGTACCAAGGCGTGACGTCAGCCTGCATTGTTCCACAGGCTCCGTTCGCTGCCTGCTTGTAGGCATGCGAACGGGACAGGAGGCGAGTGGGTTACTTTATCCCGCCTGCAAACCGCTCTCCCATTGCTGTGCGAAAGGGGCCTGAGTCCCACAGAGCCTAAGAGAATTTTACCTGTAGTCCAAGGATTGGGTGTTTACGTGGGCTCGGCTAAGATCTCCTTTATGTTGTGATAGCTTCGAATTTTGGCTAATAGCACAAACTTCCAGGTCAAAAACAAGGAAACGTTGACATTCCTTTAGTCACTGGTTTGTCCTTTTCCTTTGTCACTGATGATATTTTTTAGCTTTCTCCCCCATCCCTTTCATTATGTTTGGCCTACCTGATCTTTAGTTTAATTGACAGTGCGGGGTGGGGGAGTCTGCTTGTCACAAACAGGTAGTTAGAGAACCTCTTCCAAGGTACACATGCAATGGACTAGTGTTTCCATTACATATGAAGTCCTAAATAGACTTGAGCCAAGATATCTGATCCTGCCCAGATCTTAAAATGAGCAACAGAGACCCTGTTGAAAATGCTCTGAGGCAAGATTGCGGCTCCAAAGAACAGGCTGGCCTTCTCTCGCATGCCCCTTGTCTGTGGAACTCTATGTTGAACACCCATTGCCTTTCTTATTCAGTTGCAGGTACCAGGTAAAACATCTTTGTTCTTCTGGGCTTTTGGGGAGTAGGTATTTGTGGATCACGAGTTTGTGCATGGTCAGTTTTCTTCCTTGTTTAAACCTTTGGAGATACTTTTTTACCTGCTGCTGAACTGAACCTTCTAAATTTTAATTGCTGATCTTTTTTTTACTGTCTTAGTGTTTACTAAAGGTAAAGTTTCCCCTTCAGTCGTGTTCGACCCTAGGGTACCACTGCAAGCAGTGATTTCATAGGCAAGCCGTTTTTGTGGGGTAGTTTGCCATTGCTTTCCTGGCTATTCTTTCAGCTATGTGCTAGGTACTCATTTACCGTAATTCAAGGAATGGATGGATGGCTGGAGCGATTCATGAGCCAGCTGCCAGGATATCTGACCCACAGGGGGCTCGAGCTCCTGACCGTGTGAGTGGCAGTGCAAGCACCTAACCACTACGCCACGCGGCTCCTTTGTATTTACCACTGATGTAGTAATTACATTGCAGGATGAAAAATTGGCTTACATAAACAAGCGTAGAAATGCAGCTGGAAAGCATGAGCTTGTTACCCCGCTCTGGCTTTCAAACTTGGGGTGAAGAGGAAGCAAAGTTCTGCTAGCTTTTGTTAGGTCACACGTCTTTGTTAGACTCTGCTCAGGACCCAGAGATGATTCATTCCCAACACGCTGGCCTCTGCTGCATTTATTTAGGCTGTGCCACTCTGGTATTCAGGTTATGAACAGCCTTTCCAGGAGCCTGTCATTTTTCAGCCACAAACTTCATGAAAATATGGCTGACAATTGCTTTACATCTTTGTTCAGCCGCGGAGGGTATGGATTTGTTAGTCTCAGAGTGGTCTCTAACATACTGTTGACTCATCCTATAGTTGCCAGACCCTTGGGCAGACATTTATAATTGAGAACTGCTCCTTCGTGGAGTAAACCTGCCCCTTTTCTGTGTCTCTCCAGTGTCATGCTTCTCCTCAAATTCTATTCCAGTTTGCAGCAAGAATGCTATTTTTGTGAAATGTTTTCTTTCTATAACTTTGCAGCCAGAGGGTAGAGAGAATCTAAGACACTAAAAGGAGCAGCAGTGGCGTGGGAGGTTAAGAGCTCGTGTATCTAATCTGGAGGAACCGGGTTTGATTCCCAGCTCTGCCACCTGAGCTGTGGAGGCTTATCTGGGGAATTCAGATTAGCCTGGGCACTCCCACACACGCCAGCTGGGTGACCTGGGCTAGTCACAGCTTCTCGAGTTTCTCTAGCTCCCACCTGTCTCACAGGTGTTTTTTGTGAGGGGGGAAGGGCAAGGAGATTGTCAGCCCTTTGGAGTCTTCTGCAGGAGAGGCAAGTAACCAAACTCCTCCTCCTCCTCCTCCTCCTCCTCCTCCTCCTCCTCCTCCTCCTCCTCCTCCTCCTCCTCCTCCTCCCTCCTCTCTTCTTTCTTCTCTTCTTCTTCTTCTTCTTCTTCTTCTTCTCCTCTTCTCCTCTTCTTCTTCTTCTTCTTCTTCTTCTTCTTCTTCTTCTTCTTCTTCTTCTTCTTCTTCTTCTTCTTCTTCTTCTTCTTCTTCTTCTATAACTTTGCAGCCAGAGGGTAGAGAGAATCTCTCTCTGCAAAGGGTGGCACATTTTGCCGTCTAAGGCTGAGTGGCACAGTTGCTTGGGTGCCAGGGTGGCAGTGCCAGGATGAGAAATATTTCCATTCGCTGAATAAGTTTGTATCACTTATCTGACATTTTCAGGTGGTTGGAAAAGAATTGGATAACCCTCAGATCCCTTGCTGCTCCATCTAATATCTAGAGGAATGGGGAAATCATGTTTTATGTTATAAAAGTTACTCTGCTGGGAATTTGATTTGCTACCTCAGTATTTGGTTCATGGGCAGAGGATATTTATTTTATTGGGCAGAAATAGAAACGGGGGACTGTAGATATTTCTCTGCCTGAGCAGACATGCTTTCAACAGTGTTTTGAAGTGCAGTTATGAAAAAGAGGTGAAGTTGTGTCTAAACGTTCTCTCCTGTCTTGAGGCATCCTTGTGTTATTTATTTATAGCCACCGCTCTCTCTTATGGAACTTGAGGTGGCTTACAATACAAACGAAGCAATTGTGACAAATGCAGTAAAAACAATATCAGTAGAACAACAATGATAAAAATATATTAAAGGTCACAATTTAAAAACTCCAATTAGGACTGCCAGTAAACTGTGATTAAATCAGTCAAATGCAATCCTAAAGAAAGCTGCTTTCAATTTCATCCAAAAGATCAACAAAAGGCGGGGGGGGGGGGATGCACTTCCCTGGGGAGGTTGTTTCATAATTGGGGGGCTGCCACTAAAAAGTCCCTGTCCTGTGCCGATGTGTCCTGGAGCAGCAGTGGCTTAGGAGGTTAAGAGCTCATGTATCTAATCTGGAGGAACCAGGTTTGATTCCCAGCTCTGCCGCCTGAGCTGTGGAGGCTTATCTGGGGAATTCAGATTAGCCTGTACACTCCCACACACACCAGCTGGGTGACCTTGGGCTAGTCACAGCTTCTCGGAGCTCTCTCAGCCCCACCCACCTCACAGGGTGTTTGTTGTGAGGGGGGAAGGGCAAGGAGATTGTAAGCCCCTTTGAGTTTCCTGCAGGGAGAAAGGGGGGATATAAATCCAAACTCCTCTTCCTCCTCCTCCGATGAAGGTAATGTTGTCACAATCTTGCTTGTACGTGCTGGTTTAAACATTGTTTTGATTTCTCCCATTAAAAAAAAGTCATTTGTTCTTGTAGTTGGGAGCCATTTATTCAGCTGAACCCATAATCAAATATTTGGCTTGCTTTTTCCCCTCCCCCTTGTTTTGAAATCTGCAGGTGGAATTTCCCCAGCTGAAAGTTTTCTCTACGCTTTCACCCATTCCGGGATTCACCAAGTGGCTTATCGGCCTCCTTTCCTCCCAGTCGAAGGACGAGGGCAGAAGTGATCCCTTCACAGAGCTGGAGTCCAAAGAAATCTCCACGATCACCGGGGACGGTGCCGTCGAAGTGCTAAAACGCCTCCTAACGAACAACGAGTGGGTGAGGTCGGAGAGACTGTAAGGGCGCCGCGCAGCCGCTTCTGGCGCCAGCGCTATACCTTTTACGGGAGAAGCACCGCCGTTACGCACTCAATCCCGCATAACTTCATCCTTCCAAAATGGCTTCGTTGTGGCCAACTGATGGCGATACAGCCTCATGTATCAAGAAGCGCTCGCGCATGATGGTCAACTACCGCTACTTCCTGGAAGACACCGCTCCCAACAGCGCTGCGTATCTCGGAACGAAGCAGATAAAAGCCTCAGATCAGATCCTCAGCTTAGTGTCTCAGTTTCAACAGAACAGCAAGCTTTGAATAAACGAGGCAGCTTTGAGAAGCAGATATCTATTTAATTAAATGGGCGATTCGTTAAAAAAGCGAACGCTGCCGATAAATCAACGGTTCCCTCCCGTCCCCGCTTAATCACAGCAGGGTTGAGTATTAAACTTGTCAGGCTGTGTTCTTTGCCTGTGCCTACTTTGCCAGAGAGGAAGGGGAGAGGATGCAATCCGTTGGAGGCGACACTTCAACAAACAGGTTGAATAAACTCTCCTCAGTGAAGCCAGGAGTGACTTCGGTGAACTCCGCATCGTCTCTCGTGTAGCTTGCCGGATCAATACCCTTGTTTAATCCTTGTCTTCAAAAGAACTGTGGAACACCTGAATGCTCCGACACATTAAAAGGAGGGCGAATCAATACCAGAGTTACCTCGACAGAAAGGGATGAGTAAAGGGAAGGCTTCTTGTCCATTTGCATAAACAAAGCAGCCTTCCCTTCGCACTTCTCCAGTAAGCTATTTGTTTTACATACCCCTGCCCACTATTCTGTGTTAAACCTTTTGATCAAGCCGTCCATTTCGACAGAGCACAGAATTGCCATCACTGACTTATTGCTTTGCTTTAGCGAAGCATGAAGAACGCCCCGGAGCTCTGTGTGTGCTCTCAGGACTGCAGAAGTGTGGAATGAGGCATGCTCATCTTTTCAGTAGCTCCCTGGTTCTGCTTCATGAATGAAACGAACAGCTCAAAGATCAAGAGTAGGGAGGGCTTGTAGGATTTGCAGTTAATGACTTTGCAGCATTTCAGAAACTGCTTTAAAACCAAAACGGTGGTTTTCAAAATTGCTGTTCTGTTTTCTTTTTTATTGAAAAATAGGATATTAAAAAGTGCCATTTTAAAACACATTGTCTTTCTTTCATATGAAGAAGAGGAGTTTGGATTCATACCCCACTGTTCTCTCTGTAAGGACCTCAAGCTGCTTTTACAAACTCCTTCCCTTCCTCTTCCCACAATAGACACCTTGTGAGGTAGATGGGGCTGAGAGAGTTCTGAGAGAACAGTGACTGGCCCAAGGTCACCCAGCAGATATCATGTGTCGGAGCAGGGAAACAAATCCAGTTCACCAGTTAAGAGTTCGCCACTCACGTGGAGAAGTGGGGAATCAAACCCAGTTCTCCAGATCAGTGTCTACTTGCTTTTCCACTACACCACTCTGTAACAGCCACCTGCCAGCTAAGTCTCTTGTGTTACCAAAAAGAGGAAGGGTGATTATCCTGTTACATGGATCTTTGCCACACAGCAGGTCAGAGGTGTCGATTTGCTGTGACTTCTTGGTAAAACAGAGAGTCTTGTTAAATGGGTGCAGCAGCATTCTCACTGAAATATAGACTGCTTGTGGGATTCAGTCTCTGTGGAATGTTTCATCTGGCTGGGCTGCTCTGGGGTTTCCCAGCTCCAGTTTCCTGGCCTCAGACTCCCTTGGCTGGCCTTTCCTCTAGAAGCATTCCACTGTTCTCAGCCTTCAGGTCCTCTTCACTGTTTTATCTGAAGCTTCCCTAATTCCTTATGTGTTAGCATCCTTTACTGCCTTTCTCCCATTTTAATCTTTCTGCCAGGAGCTTGAAGCAGCACAGGGAACGCAGTTTCTCATCTCTGTCTTCTTCCTCCTTCCATCTCTCATCCATGACCTAGTCTGTCCCTGCCTCGAGCCACTCCTCCGCTGTGCTTTCTCAGCCTTCCTGTCTGCTCATTTCTCAGGATTTTCACTTCCTCACAGACTGAGCAGTCTAGCCCGCATTCTTTTTCTGGCATTAACTTGGAACGGTTTAGGAGTTCCACGATACCCCAGTTGTTCAAGCAGGGTTTAAACCCTGTAGTGATACGTGCTTTGTGATGCAGTAATTTATATACAAAATAAAAGTTGTCATCACTAACACAAAATACTCTTGCTTTGTAAAGAGGAAGAGTTTGGACCTATAGCCCCCTTTCTGTCCTGTAAGGAGTCTCAAGGTGGCTTACAATCTCCTTCCCCCCCTCTGAACAAACACTCTGTGAGGTAGGTGGGGCTGAGAGAGCTCCGAAGAACTGTGACTTACCCAAGGTCACCCAGCTGTCATGTGTGGGAGTGCACAGGCTAATCTGAATTCTCCAGATAAGCCTCCACAGCTCAAGTGGCAGGGCAGGGAATCAAACCCGGTTCCTCCAGATTAGAGTGCACCTTCTCTTAACCAGTACACCACAGCTGTTCCTTGTTTGTGCACCCACAGCCTGTGGCTTTTGTTTCGATATAGAAGAAGAAGAGTTTGGATTTATATCCCCCCTTTCTCTCCTGCAGGAGACTCAAAAGGGCTTACAATCTCCTTGCCCTTCCACCCTCACAACAAACACCCTGTGAGGTGGGTGGGGCTGAGAGAGCTCCGAGAAGCTGTGACTAGCCCAAGGTCACCCAGCTGGCGTGTGTGGGAGTGCACAGGCTAATCTGAATTCCCCAGCTGCGCTGCATTCATTTCCAGTGAGTTCAGAGCTATTTTTTTGTTGTCGTTCCCTTTCTTTTTATGCCAGCCTGAATGTCTCCTCTTTCCTCGGCGCTTCTGGGATACTTCCGAATGAGGCCAACGTACAGTGCTTTGCACTGGCCACAAATAGTCATCCCTCCTCCCCCCAGCCGCCATTAAGGTGTCTGTGCCTTCGCCATTTCCTTTCCTTTTAAGAACCGTTGCAAGCCAGAGCTGTTGAGCAAAATCAGGCGCCCAGCATTTGCAAGGCAGCAACAGATAAAGAGGATCTCAGCAGGTTGGCCGGGCAGCAGTTAAAATTACCAGCAGCCCCTGGTGAGCATGGAAAAACATATCTGGCCGTAACTGTTAAAGGAAAATTAAGCGGCTCCCTTTGCTCGACTTGCAGAGTAACCTTGGAGGGCCTGCCAGAAGGCAGCACAAAATGTGCCAGAATAGCGGTCGGGAAGCAGCTTGTCTTGTCCCTTGGCCACAGGCGGTAAAAACTGTACAAACCTCCAGAATGGCTCTGTTAACTCTCCCTTCTTCCTTCCAGCCTGCGCTGTCCTGCTTTTTTACTAGGACAACTTGCAACTTCATAATGAGAGTTGTTAGATGCAAGGGGAGAGCTGAAGCTTTTTATTTGAAAACCGATTAGGGCTGCTAACCCATTAAACAGCTTGGGTGTTGTTGTTTTTTTAATCATTTCTGTGTGGTTGAAATGCAAACCTCGCTCTGTGCCTTAGCACCACAAGTTGATAGAGCCCCTTTAGAATCATAGAGTTAGAAGAGACCACAAGGGCCATCAAGAGTCCAACCCCCTGCCAAGCAGGGATAGACAGTCAAAGCGCCCCTGACAGAGTAACCCTAATTGTAGTCGGAGTATTTATTTTTCATTATTTAAAATGTAAGCTGCCTCTTGTCTGTAAGGAGCTAAAGGTGGTTAACAATATAAATAAAATTAGGTTCAGCAATTTAGATAAATCCACAAGGTTATGCAGTTGCAAACTCAATGTGGTTGAAACCCTGACTCACCAACTCTTGCACTGCACCAGATTTGATAACATCAGATCTAAATATATCAACTTACATTTCTTTCTTCCAATCTGCTGCCTTGATCTGACTAGGGTTATCTCTATTGTTAAACAACTCGACTCGTCTTTGTGAAGAGATTCACTTCATTGTGGAGATAGTTGAGATCTCTAGTAGAACATATTTGTTGTGCTCCCTGTGGGCCTTTATCTATCATGTATTCATGCAATTGTTCCCGATTTATGTAACTCTTTCTGACTATGCCAGTAAAGGCTTATGTATGATGATGTATAAATAAAATACATAAAATGTACGTAAAAATACATTTAAATCACTTTTTTTTTTCATCAAATTTTAAAAATCAGTTTGGGATTTCTGTAATCAACTGCAGTCTTAAAACACAATTACCTTTATTTTTATTTTATTATATTTCTGTATCACCCATCCCCTTTTGGGCTCCTAAAGATGGAAAGTGAGAGGGCCGGGCCAGGCACCCCTTCCTGGGGAGCCTGTTTCATAATTGGGGGTACCCCAAAAAGGCCTTCTGTCATGAGAGAGCCAAACTCCTCCTCTTCCTCCTCCAACCTTATTTGGTTGGCAGGGCTGGAATCAAGAGTGTCTCTCCTAGAATGTAGGTGAATTTGGTAATTAGGATCATACTTTATCAGGCCCCTGCCAGCATGGCCAATTGACTATGCTGGCAGGGGCTGATGGGAATTGTAGTCCATAACATCTGGAGTGCCAAAGGTTCACCACCACCGCCCTAGAATCTTAATTCCTGGGGAGAAACATATAGGAGAAAATGGCCCTTCAGGGACCCCAGTTCCAAAATACATAGGGTTTTAAAATGTTGGGGCACTAATAGCACCAGTGTTTAGTTTGTTCATGCAGCCAAACCTTTTAGATCTTGCTTTATTGCTAGCCGTGAAATAACCAATCATTGTCCTTTGCCACAGCAGGATAGTCACTTAATCAAATCAACATATTCTTTTAGGGCCCCATTAAATGTGTTTTTGCAACTGGGTGGCTGCGGAATTAAAAACAAAACCCAGTTCTGTGCGTACTTTATGAACTGCAAGCCATGCCATTCCTACTGGATTCTCTAAGAGGGCTGCGAGTGGCTGGTGGAGGAATAAATCTAAGTGTTTGCTGTGTGAGTATTACTCAGTTCACTAGTCTGGGAGTAGAGCTGCTGTAAACGAGTTCAGGCGTTCCCCCATGTTTCAAATGACCTTTTAATGCCATTGCTATGCTTCCGGCCACTGGTTGCCTCTCTGCTGTGTTGTAATTTAGGTCTTCACAAAACCTTTTTCCTTTTCGATTGTTGATACGTTACAAAGCGCTTCCTTTGTGAGACTTGCGCTCGGCTAATAACTTGCTGACGATTCCTGGCCCGACGGATGTCCAGCTGCCCTCGATTAGAGTTAGGGTGTTTTCAGGCCAGGCCCCAGACTGGTGGAACGCTCTGTCAGAGGAGACTTCGGTCCTGCAAGACCAGATACAATTTCACAGGGCCTGTAAGACATAGCTGTGCTGCCAGGTCTTTGTTGAGGCAACCACCGGTATCACATCAAGTGTAGGGATTTATTCTCACCTGGACACCCGTTACCAATGTTGGAGGAAAGTGCTATCAAGTCACGGCCAGTTTACAACAACCCTGCAGAATTTGCGAGGCAAGAGACGTTCAGAGATGCATAACGACCCTGTATTTCCTTGATCATCTCCTGTCGAAATACTAACCAGGGCTTTCAAGATCTGATGAGATCCAGCTAGCCTGGGTCGTACAGGTGAGGGTGGTAAAATGGCCGTGCTTTTTATTCCTAAACACACCCAGACCCTTGGTGCCTGAGGTCTTTTAACTGGAAACGTGAGCTATGAAATGGGGGAGCTATCGACAAGCAACGCATGTGCCGTATTCTGGCACTATCAGATATTGCATATTTCAAAATAATGAGAAAAGATTGCAGGACTCCTTACAAAGTTGCAATAAAGAGGACTCGGAAAGGAACACAACTTTACCTGTGCGTTCAGAATTGCTGCAGCGTGTTGCTGATGATGTGTCCGTGTTAGGCAGTGTTCCGTACGTCCCCCCGGGCCGTTGTCTACTTTCTTGTCTTGTAAGTGCCGCTGTCTAAAGAATGTGTTTCTTTTTCCACTGGGTGTCTTTAAGATGCTGCTGTTCATCCAGGAGTAAAATGTCATTGGACGTGACTCTAGGACATGACACATCTGTTCAGAATGCTCACCTTATATTTCTGTCTTCTTTCTCTCTCCCCAAAAGCCTTCTGGTTAGAATAACATAATTTTGGATTTCAAGGTGAAGCGGTGATGGTGTACAAATACAGCTCCTTCTTGAAGAAAGAGCTTTTAGTCAGGGTAGAGAACTCTTCAGGTTTAAGGTTCTTCTGCTTGATCGAAAGGCCATTTCCTTTTGCTTCCAAAAATTCAGTGGAGACTTGGAAGGGGTAGTAGCTTCATTAACCGATAGAGTGTTCCTTCTCGTGCCTGAGCAGAACTTGAGCGCACAAAAGGTGAGCTTCCGCCCTGCAGCAAGTTTAAAATTATCTTGCAAATATGTTTGTCCATAACAACCTCAAATTGGCATAAAAGAGTGGGTTTGTTACAGTTGAGTAAACATTAATTGTCTTTTTTTTGCCCTTACAAGACCTCTAAATTCTTTTGCAAATCTCTCTCTTTTCCTTTCCTCCCCCCCGGCTTCTTGTATTTTTTGATAATCCCCCCCCCCCTTTTAATTCAGAGCACCAATTTTGCAGCAGAGAAAAAAGCAGCTGCTGTCTGTTTGGAGCAACCTTCACAAGGGAACTTTCAGAGATATCTGTAGGTAGCAAGAGGGAAAAAATGGAGGGATGGATGGCTGTGTAAGAACTATTTTTAATTGATTTATAGTCTACCTTTCTTACAGCGGCTCAAGGCAGATTACATAGCGAGACAGTACAACCAATAAATTACCCCATTAACAAGATACTCCCCATATGTCCCAGTTTGCATATGTCCCATATGTCCCAAGATTACCCCATATGTCCCACTACCAAGATACCCCATATGTCCCAGTTCGACCTCTGCGTTCAGCAGAGCCACCTACTGAGATCCCTGGCCCTCAATGATGGTGCTGGTTTCCACTGCCAGGGCCTTACTCTATACCGCCTGGTGGAACACTCTACCACCAGCTGTCTGCCCCCCAAGGGACCTGAGAGTCTGCAGGGCCTGCAAAACCGGGTTTTTCCCCCCGGCCTTTGGGGAGGCCAGCCCCTGACAGTGCCTCTGCCCCCCCCCCCCCCCCTTGCTTCCAGGGTCCCACACCATTGGGACCCATTATTTTTCTTGGGAGAGTTGTATATGGCTCTCTGGTGGGACATTGTTTTAGAACTGCTTTTAAATTGTATACAAGGTTTATATATTATATTTATTGTTCATCACTCTGATTCTTCGGGATAGGCGGTATATTAAATCCAATTAATAATAATAATAATAATAATAATAATAATAATAATAATAATAATAATAATAATAATAATAATAATAATAATAATAATAATAATAATAATAATAATAATAATAATAATAATAATAATAATAATAAAATGGACAGTTCATTAACCCATGCACTAGGATTCTAGAAGTCTGGACCCAGCCAGGAATCTGAAAAATAGGACTGAAACACAGCAGAAGTATTGACTTGACACATTAAGTGGTATAAAAATTTTCATAATAGGATCCTACTTGCAACAAGCTATATATAGCAGTGCAGCCCACAGTCCCTGATAATTTATCCAAGCATATTTGTAGACTGTTTTGTACAGTTCGGTCATATTAACTATTCAAAAAGTCCCCCTTGAATGTTTCAGTTCTGAATAGAATCATACAGAATAACCCTCCTCTTTTACTCATTGAAACTACGTTAACGCGGGACAATTTCAACAGAAAGGAAGAAACGATGAAAGTGAACAAAATTTTGCTACTAGTACTTAAAAACGCTAGAATCAAGACAATGGTTAGTGAACACCACCCAGACACAGGATGTCTGTAAGCAGGAAGCAATCAAATGGGTTAAAATGCCGGGCAACTGCTATGCAGATGCCCTCCCTAATTGATTATGCAACTTCAGTGTTTCCCATAATGTGATGAAATGTGATTCCACTGACACACGAAATCCACGATGTAAATTGCACCCTTCACACTTTTGACCAATGCAAATGGTTCTTTCTCCCACCCTGGACATTCCACAGGAATATATTCTCCATTTGCTTTACTACCATAGAGTTTAGGCAAACTCTATGCTGGGGATCATTCGGAAAGGAATTGATAATAAAACTGGTAAAGATTGTCATGCCCTTATGAGGCAGCCACGTGGCGCATCAGCACTTGGAGTCCTGTGTCCAGTTCTGGTCACTTCTCAAAAGGATATTGAGGAGACAGGAAAAAGTGCAGAGAAGGGGCAACGAGGATGATTGAGGGACTGGAGCACCTTCCCTATGAGGAGGTTGCAGCTTGGGACTCTTTGTTTGGAGAGGAGGCGGCTGAGGGGATAAGGATTGAAGTCTACAGAATTATGCATGGGTAGAAAATGTTGACAGAGAGAAATTTCTTTTCTCACAATACTAGAACCAGGGGCATTCGTTGAAAAATGCTGGGGAAGAATTAGAACTAATAAAAGGAAACACTTCTTCACGCAACGTGTGATTGGTGTTTGGAATATGCTGCCACAGGAGGTGGTGATGGCCACTAACCTGGATAGCTTTAAAAGGGGCTTGGACAGATTTATGGAGGAGAAGTCGATTTATGGCTACCAATCTTGATCCTCCTTGATCTGAGGTTGCAAATGCCTTAGCAGACCAGGTGATCGGGAGCAACAGCCGCAGAAGGCCATTGCTTTCACCTCCTGCATGTGAGCTCCCAAAGGCACCTGGTGGGCTACTGCGAGTAGCAGAGAGCTGGACTAGATGGACTCTGGTCTGATCCAGCTGGCTTGTTCTTATGTTCTTACCATCAGATCCTCTGCAGATGCAGGCGAAACATCAGGGGAAATGCTACTGGACACGCCAGCAACCCAGAAAAAAAACTCAAGCACAACACTCTAATAACAAAATAGTTTTGAGACAGCAGAGCGTCAAAATAGTTAACTCACGATGGCCAAGACCAGCCATCTGTTGAAGAAAAAATGTCCCATTTAAAAGTTTTGATTTTTGAAAGTTACTTGACTGATGTTCAAAGTGTCAAGTCCAGCAAAAGATCCGAAAAACACCAAGACTGCACGAAGAACCTGGGGCACAGACTAAACTCACCCATGCTGAAGAATGCTCCTTTCTTCATTGTGTCTTAATCCTTGTAAATTGCAATCTCCTGATAATTAGGGATTAATGTGGAAATGTTAAATGAACTTAAACAGTAGCTTGATTTTGGAGCGAGAGAATTAAAATGGCCAGTCTGCTTTATCCCCCTTTCCTAATTACTAAAAAGTGAAATGGGGTGGAAATTCTTTTAAAAAGTGGAAGAAACATGTTAGCTTCTTAAAGCTGGCGCCTAAAAATACACGCAAATGGACAGGACGAGCTAATGTGATCTTTAAAAATGCATTGGAGAAAAAAATTGCCTTGAAAGGAAAGTCCACTTTCTTTTTTACTGTTGCTTTTTGTGTTGCAAAGAACTGGAGGGCATCCAGACCAGCCAATGGGCACCAGATTCAGGACGGACAAAAGGAAATAATTCTTTCAACGAGTAGTGATTGAAATGTGGAATTTGCTGCCAGAGGATTTAGGGATGGCCACAGACATAAATGGTTTTGAAGGAGGATTAGGTGGATTCGTGGAGAATAGGTCTATCAGCAGCTACCAGCTATGTTGGCCAAAGGGAACCTCTACATTCGGAGACAGTCTCTGAATCTCAGCCTCTCAATCTCACACACAGAAGTCCTCTATGAGTGGTTGCTGGGCCTCCAGAGGAACTGGTGCCCTCTGTGTGAAATAGGATGCTGGATGGGATGGACTGCTGGGCTGATCCAGCAGGGTTCTTCTGATGTTCTTATCAGAGAAAGGAATTGTCCTCTATGCCCTGTTGTTGGTCCTCCAGAGGAACTGGTTGGCCACTGTGAGAGAATAGAGATAATTACCAGCAGCCGAGTGGGAAATCCGAAAGACAAAGCAAGGGGGTGTTAGAGACTTGGAGAGCTCTAGAAAACCAATCCAAGGTGAAACAGCATAAGCACTGGCACGTTAAACGAAAGCAAGAATTGCATAGCAGGAGCCTAGTTACAGCAACTGATGGCACAAACTATACACAGGGCTATAGGCAAAAGCCGTCAGTTTGCAAGACTTAAGCAAGGCTGTTAATGGTAGGGCATTTTGGATGACATTGATTCGTGGATCCCCATGAGCAGAGGTGTAGCGGGGGGGGGGGGTGCCCGGTGCACCGGTGTGTCTTCTGCCCCCATCCTGCCTCGGAATGCCCCTGCCACGCTCTCATCACACCCCCACAGGGGCACGTGCCCGGTGCACTGCACCCCCTCATGACCCCTTGGAGCTACGCCTCTGCCGAGTTAAAAATGACTTGATGGCATTTAAAGCACACACACACAGAGTCCAGAACACACAACCCTCCACCCAAGGCCTCTCTCCGAGCCACATCTTTACAGTGCAGCTGTCAGGCTGGAGCCTGGCAACCAACAGAGGAGCATCAGAGAGGAAGGGGAGTTCCACAGAGTTGGCAAAAACACTTTCGTTTTCCCCGAGAAGAGGCTCTCACAGCTAAAGACTTTATCTCCATCTTCTGACCTTGGGTTCATCCTGCATCCTGATCCTCGCTCCTCTGCAGTGGATAACTGCAGGCCAGGAGGGGAGGATGAACCTATTCGACATACCGTGGTTGTCAGGCCGTCTCCTGGCAGAACCAGCTCTTCCCGACACCATGCATCCACCATACTATTTGCCTGCCTGGCTTCGCTCTGTTTGCTTCGTTTGCTCAGTTTGCCTTGCCTTGCCTGCTCTGCTTCAGTTTGCCTGGCTTGCCTTGCTCGGCTTGCCTGGTTTGCTCACTGCCTGGCCTGGCTCGCCTGCCTGCCTGCCTGCCTGCCTGCCTGCCTCTGCCTGGCTCGCCTGCCTGCCTGCCTGGCCTCTGGGCTCTGGGATTTGATTTGACGGACGGACGGACGGACGACGACGGACGGATTTGATTTGACGGACGGACGGACGGATTTGACGGACGGATTTGGACGGATTTGACGATTTGACGGATTGACGGATTTGGACGGATTTGACGGATTGACGGATTTGACGGACGGACGGACGGACGATTTGACGGATTTGACGGATTTGATGGATTTGACGGACGGACGGATGGATGGATTTGACGGACGGATTTGGATGGATTTGACGGATTTGGATGGATGATGGATGGATGGATGGATGGATGGATGGATGGATGGATGGATGGATGGATGGATGGATGGATGGATGGATGGATGGATGGATGATGGATGGATGGATGGATGGATGATGGATGGATGGATGGATGGATGGATGGATGGATGGATGGATGGATGGATGGATGGATGATGGATGGATGGATGGATGGATGGATTGAATGAATGATTGAATGATTGAATGATTGATTACCAGTTTATAGACCGCCTTCCTCGAGGGCTCAGGGCGTAGCCAGCATATAAATAGAGCACAATATCAGGTTAAAATCCAGTAAGTGCAAATTAATACAGGCTCTAATAAAAATAAACCCTACCCCATTAAAATGCAGCATTATTAAAATTAACATTAACACAAGATGGCACCTGCTTCTTAACCATCAAGTTACAGAGTCTGATTCGGATTATAGATCCAGGGTTTGACAGCAGCCCTATCACCTATGCGGAAAACCCTTTGGAATGACTCCGCTTTGCACAGGTTACAGAAAGCTAAGGGGGGGGGGACCTTCCTGACCTCAGGCTGGCTATTCCACAAGATGGGGAGCTCAAAAGAGAATGCACCTGTTTTGTTTGGGTACCAGTAGAAGGCCCTATTTATTATTACACTACTAAATTAATATTTTTTAAAAGAAGGGGGGGGGGAAAACCCCTCTTTCGTGGAGTGTGGGATCCTTGTTCAGGCTGACGGGAGTTTCCGAACTCACCAATATCCAAACAACAGGATCATACAGTGGAAATTTTATGTATTTATTTATTTAATTTAATATACCGCCCCATACCCCGAAGGGCTCTGGGCGGTGTACAGCATAAAATAGTATATATAAAATCAGCATGAATATAATTTCCAAAAATACACTTAAAACAGTAATTGTTTCCAGAAAAGGCATCTCATGAAACCTACTTTAAACTAAAAACTTAAACTTAACCTCCTAAAAAAGGAGGAAGGGGGAGGTACGGGTGCTGATGACATTGAAGACCCAGGAAGTAATGGGGCACACTAGCCGGCTGGTCTTCCAGCGTCTGTGGAACAACTCAGTCTTTACAGGCCCTGCAGAAATCACCAAGAACCCGCAGGGCCCGACAGCTGGGAGGGGAGAGCGGTTCCATCAGGCAGGGGCCAGAGCCGTGAAGGCCCTGGCCCGGGTGGAGGCCAGCCGCATCATTGAAGGGCCGGGGACCACCAGCAAATTGGCCTCTGCCGAACGCAGAGGACGAACTGGGACATATGGGGTAATGCGGTCCCGAAGGTACGAGGGTCCCAGGCCGCGTAAGGCCTTAAAGTTCAAAACCCACACCTTGAAGATGATTTGGAATTCAAATGCACAGGAATCAACCACTTAAGGCATACCCAAGGCGTGAATTTTAATTCCTTCTGGTCCTTTTGCAGATCCTGGGGTTTTATTTTAAAAAAACAAACTAGAGTTAATGTGTGTGAGTGGAGGGAATTATGGTCTAGTTCGACAGCACTGGGTATGGTGGGAAATTACTGGCGCTCTGTGATGGAGCATCTGCTTTGTATTCAGGTTCAGTGCCTGATATTTT
Organism: Sphaerodactylus townsendi; assembly: GCF_021028975.2. Lineage (NCBI taxonomy): Eukaryota > Metazoa > Chordata > Lepidosauria > Squamata > Sphaerodactylidae > Sphaerodactylus > Sphaerodactylus townsendi. The sequence goes on from NC_059438.1 coordinate 10,827,402, forward strand.
CAGTGAAGCAATTTTGGGTAGCGGGTGTTAAAGCAGACCTTTCTCCGGCTGAGACCCCCGAAGAGCTGCTGCCAGTCAGAGTTAGGCAGATCAATGGTTTCACTTGGCGGAAGGCAACCTCAGATGGTCAGTAAGTACTACTACTTGTGAGGGAAAACATCTTTTTGCTTCTGTTCTGTGTGCATGAAAAAATCCCTAGTAATTTTACCTGTGAACTATACCTGAATTCACCTCTAGGAAACTGAAGTAGTGCCTTGTTTTATTTATTAGAAACTATGGAAACACATGGGCAAGAAATCCTAGTTGTTTTGTATTCTTCATCAGGCTTGTCAGAAGATCTTAAAGTCAAAGCCCTGTTTAAGGTGAATTGCACCTCCGGGTAATGCTGTCGCTGGTCTCCTTACTGCCCAGCGAGCCAGAGAACAAAGGACAAAGCCTATAGCTTTCCTGGGTCTGAGAAGAAGAGAGTCAACCCTGTAAGATAGGACACTTACACGGTGAGTTCCAAAAAGCGATTACTCTGATAGCTGTATTCAAGATGGGCTAAAAGACTCAGAGTGAAGGTCCGAAACCCAAGAACGGCGCAAAATAGAAGTGATTTACTTTAAAATTGTGCATGAATATGTAATAAAAACCATGAACAGTGAGGATAAAATAATACAGCAATAAATCTAAGGTATGCACATTTAAAAACACTAGTTCAAAATCCAGATGTTACTCTGTAAGACTGAGTCCAACATGGTTTCAAAGTATGCAGTCCAAGACGAGGGGCTTCGGCCAGCAATGCCCACCCAAAATCAAGAAGTGCCTCACAGATAGGTATAATCTCGACAAGGGCGAAACTAGAATGAAAGAGCTTTCCTTTATGTTCAACAGCCAGCGTTGGCATGATTCAAGTTGAAGAAGAAGAGGAGGAGTTTGGATTTATATCCCCCCCTTTCTCTCCTGTAAGGAGACTCAAAGCGGCTTACAATCTCCTTTCCCTTCCCCTGCCCCACAACAAACACCCTGTGAGATGGGTGGGGCTGAGAGAGCTCCAAAGAACTGTGACTAACCCAAGGTCACAGCTGATATGTGTTGGAGCACACAAGCTAATCTAGTTCACCAGATAAGCCTCCACAGCTCAACTGGCAGAGTGGGGAATCAAACCCGGTTCTCCAGATTAGAGTGCACCTGCTCTTAACCACTACACCATGGTTATATCACTACATCCAGTGGTGGGATCCAAAAAATTTAGTAACAGGTTCCCTCGCCAGCCCCCCCTCAGCAAAGGGGGCAGAGGCGTACCTATGCAAACCTGAGCCCTGGGCAAAACCTGAGTTGGATCCCCCCTCCATGGGCAGCTACCCCACCACGACCCCCCAAATTTTTTTTGCACCAGGTCATTTCTAAATCATCATCACATTATAGAAAATGCCCCAACTCACAAATCTGAACACAGCAATGGTGAAACACACAGGTTCTTTGATAGAGACTGGTGAGATAAAAGGTATGAAAGGCTGAGAATCCATGAATTGCAGTACCTGAAAGGGATTAACCCAGTTCAGGGAGTTGCATTGCCATTTATTCTGCTATATGGAACCTTTCACGCTCAAAGCTGCAGGATGCCTCTCTCGGGAGGCGAAATTCAATTAATAACCCCCTCTCAGCACACACAAATCATTAGTAACCCACTCTCGGGAACTGGTGAGAACCTGCTGGATCCCACCTCTGACTACATCACACCTATCAATTGTGCAGCAAGTGATGTAACCTGATTAAGTATGTTGCTAACCAGGTGACTCAACCAAACAGGTGAGTTTGCCAGCAAGAACGGACATTCTGCAGCAGCATCTGAGCCCAATTTAAAAAGCACATTCTCCCATCCATCGGTTTGGGCCCTAGCAAGATGGAATACATCCTTGAAAACTTCTAGGCCTAATGGTCTGGCTGGCACCCTTCTCTGACTCTTTGAAGCTACAGTCAGCTTGACCTCAGTTCTCAGAGAAGAGGATACTTTCATGGTTCTCTAGGCCTCAGTGTGAACCACTGTTTGAATTTAAAGAAGAGTCTTAACAAAAAGCCTGATCTCTCTTGGCTCGGCTGTGGTTGAACATTCTCTCACGCAAGTGTCAAATTTCAGTTTCGTGTTCTTGGACATGAATGATAGTTTCCGCTCTCTTCCTAGCGGGCCATCGCCTTTCCAAAAGTTCAGAAAGGATTTCCATCGGCAGTGCCGGTTTTGCATATTTAGCTGAAGTTTCTGTTCTGCCTATGAATGCAACCTTAGTCCTTTTGAAGCAGCCGGTTCCGTAATAAAATTACAATTAGGCAAATGTGAAATTCATTTGAAAACTTCAAACGAAGAGTGTGTGATGGCGTACTGATGGAAGCTGCTGCTCTAGGCACAATTATTTACCTGGCAGTAATCCAAATTGAACATGACGGGACATAATTCCTAATAGACATGAGGTGGGATCCAAACGTTTTCTGCCAGTAAGGAGCGATTAAAGGAAGAATCTGTTTTGTTGAAGGCCATAGAAGATGATCCTTCTTCTCTGTCAGAAGATTCCTCTCCTCACAGATGAAAGCCTCTGGATCTCTAAACCATTTGTAAGAGTGCGCTACGAGAATTTTATTGATTAATTGACAAAATTTATGCCCCCCCTTCTGCTCTCAGAAGGACCCCCAAGATGGGTAACAGTTTAAACCGTTTATGATGAAGTCACATTTTAAAACCATAAAAATCAACCCCGCCCCAAACATGCATCATTAAAACAAGTTTAAAATGCCTATGAAGACTTAAAGTAGCAATGAAAACAGTCAGGAAGGAGGGAATCAGTGAGGAAATGCCAAACGAAACAAAAAAAAAAGTCTTCATCGGCCCCTTCCACACACGCAAAATAATGCGTTTTCAAACCACTTTCACAACTGTTTGCAAATGGATTTTGCTATTCCGCACAGCTTCAAAGAGCACTGAAAGCAGTTTGAAAGTGCATTATTCTGCATGTGCGGAATGAGCCATCCACTGATGTAAGACAGCAACGGAATGGGATAGACAAATCTTCCTTGGGAGAAAGGTCTTGAACTTTGGTGCCTTCACCGCATATCCTCAGAAGACGGGGACCTCTGAAGGTAACTGTAGCAGTCGAGTGGGGTCACGTGATTCATGGCCTGGTTTCTAAGCCCCACTTATCATTCACAGGGTTAGGCTTAGTTAAAGCCACTGACATTAATGTGCATCCAAATCAGCCCCAATTTCAGCTATAGATAATAAATAAACAGCAAAGGGGGAAAGGAATTCCTCCTTCTCCCTCACATCATTCTGATCTCTAATTAGGCCTATTGTGTGTTTACTCACAAGTTGCTACTGGGAGCTAGCAGTTATCATTTGGACTTCGGGTCTGTAACTGTGGGTCTTCAGATGCTCATGGGATACAGGGTTTCTCCCATCAGCCCCTGCCAGCATGGCCAATTGGTCATGCTGGCAGGGGCTGATGGGATTTGTAGTCCATGAACATCTGGAGAGCCGCAGGTTGCAGACCCTGACTCTAGCCACTAGTAGTGAACCCGTGCAAGTTATGTCTAATTATATCCTAGTACCTGAGTTTTGGTTAGTACCGTGTTTCCCCGAATATAAGACAGTATCTTATATCAATTTTTGCTCCCAAAGATGCGCTATGTCTTATTTTCAGGGGATGTCTTATATTTCTGTATTCTGTTCGTCAGGCATGCTTCCAAACAAAAACTTTGCTACGTCTTACTTTTGGGGGATGCCTTATATTTCGAACTTCAGCAAAACCTCTACTACGTCTTATTTTCCGGGGATGTCTTATATTCGGGGAAACAGGGTACCAGAGTTTTGGTTAGAGCTTTATTGTCCCTAAAATATGTAGATGGTTTACTGTTGCCCATTTCCCATTTATTCCTTTCAGTTGTTCCATTATTCAGATAACGAATGGTCCTCAATTTTTCCAAGTAGCGTAGCTTCACAGATAGGGTTGTCTGTAGACGGTGGAGTGCTCTTGGGAGTGCTTAAATGTGCACATATATCAATAAAACACTTCACTGTTGCAAAGCCATTAGCAAGTTACTTACAGCAATGCACAAATGAGTCTGGGTGCTAAACTGTGAGAAGAATGCCGTCAGGTGGTCCCTGATAAACGTCCATTCGCTCTTGTTTCAGCTTATATCAGATAGCGTTGCTTTCCCAAGGTGCTAAAATTGTCCCTCCCCTGTTTTTCTTCTGTGGTATTGTCAAATTAGTAGCTTTTTTAGCTCAACTTTGCATTAAATGCAAATGTTTCTTGACTACTTCATTGGGGACAGAAAGGTTTGCACCTGCGAAAATACTAAAATAATCTATTGTGCAGCTGCTATTTGTATTACCATTCATCTGGGGGCACAAATGCCCTTTGTATCAGGTTTTATGCTACGCAACTGCAGATTTCCAGGGAGTTGACTACAGAACGTGGCAGCTGTTTAAAGCTTGACTTTTTGAAGAAAAAAAAATTGTCCTGCACTTGTCCAAAACAGTGAAATTTCAATATGTAGAACAAGGGGAATTAATTTCCCCTGACTACACTCTATTTTTTAAAAACATTTATACCCCACCAATTTTCTCATGTACCCTCAAATGTCCTGGGGTGTATTCCTGGGGGTTTGCATACCCCAGGTTGGGAACCACTGGTCCTACAGAGTTGCGTAAGTCAGCTGTACCTTGATGGCAAAAAAATAAAAACAAATACTAGTAAATGAATTTGGATGTATACCCCACCTTTCTCTCCTGTAAGGAGACTTAAGGTGGCTTACGAGCTCCTTTCCTTTCAATTCCCCACAACAGATACCTTGTGAGGTAGGTGGGTCTGAGAGAGCTCTGAAGAACTGTGACTAGCCTGAGGGCACCCAGCAGGAATGTAGGAATGCAGCAACACATCTGGTTTACCAGGTAATCCTCTGCCACTCAGGTGGAGGAGTGAGGAATCAAACTTGGTTCTCCAGATTAGAATCCACCTGCTCTTAACCACTACAGCAGTGGCGTAGGAGGTTAAGAGCTCGTGTATCTAATCTGGAGGAACCGGGTTTGATTCCCAGCTCTGCCGCCTGAGCTGTGGGGCTTATCTGGGGAATTCAGATTAGCCTGTGCACTCCCACACACGGCAGCTGGGTGACCTTGGGCTAGTCACAGCTTCTCGGAGCTCTCTCAGCCCCACCTACCTCAGAGGGTGTTTGTTGTGAGGGGGGAAGGGCAAGGAGATTGTAAGCCCCTTTGAGTCTCCTGCAGGAGAGAAAGGGGGGATATAAATCCAAAACTACTCTTCTTCTTCTTCTTCTCCTTCTACTACTACTACTACTACTACTACCACTACCACTACCACTACCACTACCACCGCCGCCGCCGCCGCCGCCGCCGCCGCTGCCGCTGCTACTACTACTACTACTACTACTACTACTACTACTACACTATACCACACTAGATTTTTCCCTCCTCCTTGGACTAAAGACAGCCAGGTAGGTCTTTTTTGATTGGAAACATGGTGAGGAAGACAATCCAGTTCTCCATTCTCCAGTATTACAGCTTTAATATCTGCTATCCCCCTCACAGTTGTTGTTTTTAGAGAAAAAACAATTTGTCAGGAGACCTACCTACGAAACTCTGCTGTCACATGGAGCTTTCGCCAGTAGTGGCATATGCTGACCCTAATGTTGGCTTTTCTTTCTGTCAGTAATGGAGTGGAGGGAATACTCCCAAAGACGTGTATTTGCAGATCAGCTTTGGCAGGATCTTGGCTGCCGTTCAAGGCCAGGTGCAAAGAGGTTTAACAAACACTCCTTTTCTGGTGGGCTTCCTAGACTCCCTTGGTGTTCATGGAATGACCCTCTTAGCAGTTCAGGTCAGTTTGATTCATCCAGCAATTATCATCCACCATCCCCAAAGAAAATCAGGGCCCCTTGGTTTTTGCAGCAGATTAATTGGGTTTGTTTTTGGGGGGTTGGAACTTGGAAGCCTAGTTTTGCTTTGACTGTGTTGAAAGCTTTTCAGAGGAGTTGACCACACACGGATGGTTCTTTGAGAAGCCTGCCTGGTAGTTTTTAGTCCTAATAATACCTGCACTTTTCTACTCTGTACATTAAAGAATTAAATAGCCTCTCCATTTGCCTAGCTTTAGATAATTATTTTATATAGCACTTTACATATTAAGTTCTTTCCATCTATTAGTCTGAAGTGCTATTTTCCTCCCCAGGAAATTAGCTGCTATGGGTTATATAAGCCCTATGGGACATCTAAGCATTAATGATTCTCTCTCTCTCTCTCTCTCTCTCTCTCTCTCCCTGTCACCCCTCCTGCTCCTTTGGTTCATATCCAGCGTATTTGATCCAGATTCCTTGTTCCCGGATGCATTCTTCCATTTTTGCTTACTCCCTTAGGAGGCAGTGTGAACAGCATATGAAAAGAAACAAAATCTCAAAACAAAAATGGCTACCAACTTGACGGCCCATGAAGCAACTTTTCCTTGTTCGTTTTTGAGGGTTAAAAAACCCCCATGTTTTTGAGGGTTAAAATTGACCAAGAGAACTCTTGAAGTGACTCCATATGGGAGACGAGTAAACGAATGCTGCAGATTTAGCAAGATGAGAACCATAAATTAAAGTTGGGGACCGTACATTCTGGTTTCCCCTCTTGCTGGTTTTGTCTTCACCGCGTAATGCAGATTGGCATATGTTTTTGACTCGCTGCCTTCCCTTTCCCCAGCTTTTTAAAAATTTGCACCTATTTGTTAGAAGCTGTTTTGTACCACCTGTTCGCATTTTGTTTTCTCAGTGGGAGGACGTAATTTTTCTTAATCTGCTTAGAGGATTTAAATAGTGTATTAACATTATCCCTCCAGGCTTGTGATGTTGTGCCATTGTGGAATTTTTAAAATATGAAGAAATATACTGTAGTTGTTTCAAGCTTTCTTAGGATTATGAAAATGTGATGCAGGAAGTTCTACAAACGCTGTCTAGTCGGCTCACCTATGTAGGTTTTCACACTCGTTTCCCTCTCGTTCAGTTTGCTGCTGTTTACTTATTTATTTAAAGACGAGTCGCTTTTGATATCTGTAGCAACGTAGTTTCAGAGGACGACCGTGTTGTTCTACAGAAGAACGGCTAAATTCGAGACTGGTAGCACCATAGAAACCCATAAGATTTTTGGATATGAACTTTTGAGAGTCAGTGCTCCAATGTATAGTCTAAGGCAGGGGTCGGGAACCTTTGACACTCAAAGAGCCATTTGGACCCATTTTCCACGGAAAAGAAAACACATGGAGCTGCAAATACTTTTTGACATTTAAAATGAAGATAACACTGCGTATTTTGTTTTTTTACCTTTACGCTTTGTATAAAACAACTATAGTGAGCCGGGCACCGCAGAGGGGATCCCATATGCTCCCCATTGGAACGGGGAGCGCGCAGCAGCAGCCCGGCCTGAGCCAGGCGCCGCTTTTCTCTCCCCTCCCCTGCAGAAAGGGGCAGCCACGACGGGAGCCTCACCACAAGCGGCAAAGAGCCGTTTGCGGCTCGGGAGCCACGGGTTCCCGACCTCTGGTCTAAGGTTTTCACAGCCAGAATCAACTGGCTGATGTAGATATCCCAGGACATGTGGCCACAGTGTGGGAGACCTCACAGCCGAGAAAACCCACAACAGTCAGTCGGAGCTCCCTTTTTTCATAGCAGAGCAGATAATCTTTTTGACCTGTTGAAAAGACTACCATGTCTACCCAAGAAGGTATGGGTGTGTTGACCAAGAAAAGACAGCAGTGGAGTGGGGGGTGGATGGGGAGACAAGATGAAAGGTATATTTGGTCAGACCCATGATAAGCAAGCCAAACCTGGTGCAGTTCTGGGCCAGAAGGTGGTTTGCCAGATTTGGGAGGTGATAGTCATAAGCCTTACAGGGCGAACTACAGAGGTGTAAGGGGGGGAATAGCACCTGGGCCAACACCTGCTCCGGCCACCCCACACTGCCCCCATGCCCCCACCCTCATGCTCCCCCTGTGCCCCCTCCATGCCCCACTTACCTTAGCCTGGCTGGGCCTCCGCCAGGCGCTCCTTGGCCCCACCCTGCCAGCATGCTCTTCCAGCTGTCGGAGGCTCTGCTGGCCAAAGGAGCAGCCTGGCCGGGTGGGGCCGAGGGGAGGGTGTGGGGTGATTCTCCATCTCCACGTGACCAGCTGGCATGCGCCCGGGGACATACCAATCTTGATCCTCCTTGATCTCAGATTGCAAATGCCTTAGCAGACCAGGTGCTCAGGAGCAGCAGCAGCAGCAGAAGGCCATTGCTTTTACCTCCTGCACATGAGCTCCCAAAGGCACCTGGTGGGCCACTGCGAGTAGCAGAGAGCTGGACTAGATGGACTCTGGTCTGATCCAGCAGGCTAGTTCTTATGTTCTTATGTGACTCCACATGTCCTCATGAATGCTCCACCTCTGGCAAACTAAATGGCCCGTCATAGTGTTGTGCGACAGGTGTGTGCAGAGCATGCGTAAGTGTGTGTTCCCCATCTGTATGTGTTGCACGATTACTTTTATTCCATGCAGTTGTTGGAAGGCAGCTCGCCTCCACTCTCAAGCGTGACATCAGTTTTAACATCCTAATTAATGAGACTCCCGTGGAGCCCCATGTGAATCAGGTGCATAAAGAAGGCCCTTTGTTATGTTGGAAAGTGTTAGATAAACGATTCATCCTAAACGAGTGCCAAACTTTAAGGCACCAGCGCAGCCGCATTGTTTTCATTCCGAGTGTTCCTGAGCTCAGAGTACTTTGCTGATCCTTTCTAATTGGATTAAAGGGGATTAGTCTCCCCTAATTTGGAGGGCAGAGAAAAGGAGGGGAGGTAAACGCTTGGTAAGGCACACAAACTCCATTCTGCCATTGCTCAGGAAACATCTGTTTCACCCAGACTTCTTCCAAGCGCCATGGCCCCCAATAGCAATCCTCCATTTGTTGCTTTTTGAATGGTAGAAATTCCCTAGTCCATAGGTGTCAAACTTGTGGCCCTCCAGATGTTATGGACTACAGTTCCCACCATCCACTGCCAGCATCATGCTGGCACTGCCAGCATTGAAAAGGGACAGCAGTGTGCCTTGATCATCTAAATTCTGGTCCAGAAAAGCTACATACATGCATACCAGTTGTCTATTTTATTTATTTATTTATTTATTTATTAGATTTTTATACCACCCTATCCCCGAGGGGCTCCGTAAGCTATTTTATTTATTTATTTATTTATTAGATTTTTTATACCGCCCTATCCCCGAGGGGCTCCGTAATTTTGCGTAAGCTGACCTGGCTATTGATATTCTTAGGAAGTCAAAGATGCTCTAACATGTCCAGTACAAATCAGCTCCATCTTCTATTTCGGTGGTTCCCAATCTTTTTTCACTCACTTACCCCCTTGGCAATCCATTTCCCTAAAATTGTAACCCCACATATTAGCAAACCCATTATGCAGTTTTTTCACATGCTCCCAAACTCCCAATGGGAACCACTGAACTATGTGAATTCACTGGAAACGTCTTCTTTTCCCTTAGCCACTTCTCCTAAAAGATTATGCCCATGTAACGATGGCTCAGTTGAATCTCTGGCCCACCAATTACTACACTGTCTCAGATTCAAGGAAATCAGATTACAGAACCAAGTATGTGAATCTTACTCCTTTACATTTACCCCTCCCCGATTTAATTAGATTACGCTACTTGTTGGACAATCCTGATCCTTCTTTCTGTACGATAGTGGCAGACTTTCTCCTGGAAATTACTAAACGCCAGTTGATTCTCTAATTCCTGTATTGTATATGCTTTTTTAATCCGCTTTTTTAATCTGTTTTTTTATGACTGTTGGTACTGCTGTTCATGCCAATAAAGGCTTTGCTTCTTCAAGTTTAGCCACTTCTCTAGCTTCTGAAGTTTCACTGGCTTTATCCAGAACTTTCCAAGAATAAGGGCCAGAAACTGGCTTTAATGTCACCATGCAAAACAAAAGTTGAGATTCACGTTGGGTTCTGCTTCCAATGCACCACCTGTGCAATTCCCAAGGAATTGTGGCATTCATGCAGTGCAGGATTTCAGAAGTGTACCTGTGTGTTCTTCGCACCTGCAGAAGAAACCTGCATTTTCACAGCTGGATTCAGGGGAGCGAACTGATCCGATCTGCATTTTCTGCATTCATTGGGAATGACTGATCTTGCCTCCTATCCATGCTCGTACGTGGGGAAGATGGAACAATCGCTGCAGATGTTATATATGCTGGAGTTATATGACAGAGCCCCTGTCCAAAAATACTGCCACACTGTAAATGTGTACCCTCTTCTCAAACAATTGTCCGTGCCCTCATTTAATGGCTGGCCATTTTAGTTTTGACTCCCTACCCCTTTTCCGTTCTTCTCCGCCCATTGGGCATATCCCTCCTCCTTTGATTTTCTCATTACTCGCTGGACCTTTCCTTTCCTTCGTTACGTTCTGCCTTCCAACCGGCTGTGTGGCATGAGTCTCCCGATTGTTAAATGCATTCTCTAACCTCATTCTGCCTTTTGTTTAATGGCTTTTCTCCCCTTTTAACTTCGTGGCATTTCAGGATTGCTTAAAAAATTGCTTTCTTTACTATAACCTTTTCTTCCTGGGCCCTCGCTAATAACAATCTGCATTCTAAGTGGTCGCTCTTCACTTTTCCTCCCCTGTTTAAAACCAAGAGCCTTGTTGTGAATCTTGTGTACGCAGACAGGACATCAGGTCATCCACGGATAGGTATGGCTTCTTAGGCCTTCCCTGTAGGGCTTTCCCCAATACTGTGTCTTTGTATTTGTTAATTGAAATGTCTCCTGATCATATGTACTTGTAGTAGTAGAAGAAGAAGAGGAAGAGTTTGGATTTATATCCCACCTTTCTGTCCTGTAAGGAGACTCAAGGTGGTTTACAAGCTCCTTTCCTTTCCCCCCTCCCACAACACACTGTGAGGTGGGTGGGGCTGAGAGAGCTTTGAAGAACTGTGACTAGTCCAAGGTCACCCAGCTGACATGTATTGGAGCGCACGAGATAATCTGGTTCACCAGAAAAGCCTCCACAGTTCAAGTGGTGGAGTGGGGAATCAAATCCGGTTCTTCAGATTAGAGTGCACCTGCAGCAGTGGCGTAGGAGGTTAAGAGCTCGTGTATCTAATCTGGAGGAACTTGGTTTGATTCCCAGCTCTGCCGCCTGAGCTGTGGAGGCTTATCTGGGGAATTCAGATTAGCCTGGGCACTCCCACACACGCCAGCTGGGTGACCTTGGGCTAGTCACAGCTTCTCGGAGCTCTCTCAGCCCCACCCACCTCACAGGGTGTTTGTTGTGAGGGGGGAAGGGCAAGGAGATTGTCAGCCCCTCTGAGTCTCCTGCAGGAGAGAAAGGGGGGATATAAATCCAAACTCCTCCTCCTCTTCTTCTTCTGTTAACCACTATACCACACTACCACATGGAACAGCAACATTGGAGAAAAAACTTCTCCAGCTTGGCTTTTGTATAAGGAAACAGCTTGCTGGGGAGAAGAAGGGAGCCCCCCCTCCCACCCACAAGTGGCCACTGTGTGGCTGTGGGGAATACAAATTGGTGCTGGGAAATCTGCACCCAACTCTTTATAAATGTTTAGCTTGTCTCTTAGGTGGCGTCTATATATCTATCTTAGTCCCTGGGCTCCTGGAAGGGTCAGGATCCGTGTGCTGGGTTTAACTGTGAGTTTTAAATGTTCTTTCTCCGGCTTGGTGTGTGTATCGCTCAGTAGATAAAATTAGACAATTCCTGCCTTCTCTCAGGCTGCATTTCTTCTTTTACAACTTCTCCCCTGAGAAAGGTTCACGACTGAAAAATCATTGCTAACTTCATTTTCCGTCTTCCCCGTGTGTTTCTTCCCCCCTGGCAATAATAAGGAGTAATAGCCGAGGCGCCTTGCCAAATCCATGGAAAGCAACCAAAGGCCTGTTGGTGTTTTCTTATTTGTTACCATATTTAACTTATTTTAAGGATGCTAATTTGTCTTTCTGGTTCAGACGTTTGTCTTCTCATTCGGTGATTCCTTCGGATCTCTCTGTGTGATGTTTTAGAAGCAAGGGGTTTCTTCCTGATGTGCGGGAAGGTGTGAAAACAGGACCCTGCTGCCCACTGCTTTCCCTGTGCAAAGCGTCAGGTGGCTTAGTTGGGCCAATGTTTGCTTGGAAACCAGTCCTGAAGTTCTGGGCACCACAATTCAGGAAGGATATTGACAAGCTGGAACCGGTACAGAGGAGGGTGCAGAGGTGGGATCCAGCAGGTTCTCACAGGTTCCCGAAAGTAGGTTACTAATTATTTGTGTGTGCCGAGAGGGGGTTACTAATTGGTGATTTTGCCACGTGATTTTTGCCTTAGTTACGCCCCTCCTCTCAGCGGTAGCGCGCAGAATTTGAAGTAGTCTAGCAGGAGGTGCACCGGCGTGCGTGGCAGCCTGCGCCTGCGCGCATTCGTTTCCCGCCCAAGGACCGGCACAGTGGCTGCGTCCTTGCCACAGCCCCACCCAGGAATGCCCCGCCCCGGAATGCCCGCCACGCCCCCGTCGTGCCCCGCCCAGCCCCATTGGCGCTATGCCACAGTTTGAATCCCACCACCATGGGAACCTGTTACTAAAATTTTTGGATCCCACCACTGGGAGGGTGGCCAGAATGGTCAAAGGTCTGGAATCCATGCCCTACACGGAGAGACTGAGCTGGGGAAGTTAAGTTTGGTGAAGCGAAGGTTAAGAGGTGACATGATAGCCATGTTTAGATATTTGAAGCCATGTTTAGATATTTGAAGGGATGTCATGTTGGGGAGGGAGCAAGCTTGTGTTCTGCTGCTCCAGAGACTAGGACCAGGAGTCTTGAGTTCAAGGTGGAGGGAAAGAGATTCCACCTAAACATCAGGAAGAACTTCCTGACAGTCAGGGCTGTTCTACAGTGGAATGCACTGCCTGGGAGTGTGGCGGAGTCTCCTTCTCTGGAGGTTTTTAAAGAGAGGCCGGCTGGCCATCTGTCAAGAGTGCTTTGATTGTTTCTTCCTGCATGGTAGGGGGTTGGACTTGAGACTGGAGATGGGATAGTTTGGATTCAAATTCAGTTTGGGTCCCAGCCATTGACACAGGGAGTTAGGAACAGATAGCAGGTGTCTGTGAACACAGAAGGCAACCCAACGCTTCAGGACCTTGGACAGTGCTGAGGCTTCCCAACCTCCCTCCTCCAAGGGTCTGCTGAGTTCTTTCCTGCGGTGAAGGCTCTGCAGACCCCGTTGGTTAAGGCCAACCTCTCCAGCATGTCTCTTTCTGAGCCCCCTGTTTGTAGAAGAAGAAGAGAAGAGTTTGGATTTATATTCCCCCTTTCTCTCCTGTAGGAGACTCAAAGGGGCTTACAATCTCCTTGCCCTTCCCCCCTCACAACAAACACCCTGTGTCATGGGTGGGGCTGAGAAAGCTCCGAGAAGCTGTGACTAGCCCAAGGTCACCCAGCTGGCATGTGTGGGAGTGCACAGGCTAATCTGAATTCCCCAGATAAGCCTCCACAGCTCAAGTGGCAGAGCAGGGAATCAAACCCGGTTCCTCCAGATTAGGATGCACCTGCTCTTAACCACTACGCCACTGCTGCTCCTGTACTTGGACTCTTGGACTCCGGTGATGCTCAACAATACCTGGTTTGACAGTGGCAGACTCTTATCTGGAAAACCTAACCGACTCCACATTCCGACATTACGAGTGGTAATCTCAATCTGGTCAACCAGGTTTGTTTCCCCACTCCTCCAGATGCAGCCTGCTGGATGCCCTTGGGCTAGTCACAGTTGCCTCTAGTCCAGGGGTCTTCAGTCCAGGCCTCTTCAGATGTTCATGAACTACAATTCCCATCAGCCCTGCCACTTGCCCATGCTGGCAGGGGCTGATGGGAATTGTAGTTCATGAACATCTGGAGGGCCATAGTTTGAAGACCCCTGCTCCAAACTCTCTCTGTTCCACTTGGCTGTTTTCTCCAGGAGAACTGACCTCTGTCCCTTGGAGGTCAACTGTAATAGGTGGAGATCTCCAGTCACCCCCTGGAGATTGGCAATCCTATTGATGCTACATGCGGACAATCCTTTTGTGCTGCCATTGCGGAGGGGAGGCAGATCCACAGGGGAGGATTTTGCTGATTTTTTGTGCTCTCCAGCCCAAGGAGGAGGGAGACGCATTTAATTTTCCAAGCGAGAAGAAAACAGAATTGGCAGGGTGATGAAAGCTACTCCTTGTTCTTCAGAGAAACCCTGGAGAGTAAATAACAAGCAAGCATTAAAATATTTGTTTAAAATAATTTTGTCTGTGTCCCTTTAGATTTAAGCGTGAGGCATCAGCTGCCATTCTCTGGGGTTCTTTGCGGGCCGCCCTGTCAGGTGGAGGAGAATATACAGCTGCTTGCTCGACAGAGGTAATGAATTTGGAGACAGGTGGTGTTTCTTGATTATACGGCATTATAATTGTAGACCTTTTCTTGCTGCGTCCTTGACAGTTCACTTTTGTATCTGGAACGGCGTGCAGATTAACCGATGGGGGTTTTTTTTGCACCTCATCTAGCAAAAAATGGAATCACTTGCTAAGTAGAAAGCCAAAGAATTGAAGAAAAAAAATGGTCGTTGAAGTGGAAGGGTGAGAGCAGTCCGTCTTGCAAAGGTTCAGTCCTGTAGACTGTTGCCACGTTCCCAGCACACCTGGGGTCAGGTGTGAGAAGGTTTCCTCTAGCACAGGCTGAATACTGGTGGAACTGGGTATTCACATGGACTTCCTATTCCATCAGGTCAACTATTGCAACTATTGCAGTGTGTGTAACAGACTTCCCTCTGCGATCCACCTCTGAAGATGCCAGCCACAGATGCAGGTGAAACGCTCGGAACAAGATCTGCCAGACCACGACCGCGCAGCCCGGAAAACCCACAACAACCAGGATCCTCTGAAGATGCCAGCCACAGATGCAGGCGAAACGTCAGGAGAGAATGCTGCTAGAACACGGCCATACAGCCCGGAAACCACACAGCACCCAAGTGATTCCGGCCGTGAGAGCCTTCGACAATATATCATTATTCTATTTTTTCTGCTTTTTAAAAAACTAGCGAGCCACTTTGAGGGTCATTGCAATTGTAAAGTATGGTACAAATAAATCAGACAGGCTAATGGTGTGGCAAACTATAAGGCAACGTCATACTTCCAGATGGCAGTATGGCAACCAACACCTTTTCACAGTGGCAAGCAACACCTTTTTTTTAAGTAAAGAACAGGCTTCCCATGAGACTCCTGGGAATCAGACACAAATAAATTAATTTGGGATCCATGAAAACAGGCTGGAATTAACACTGGTAAGTCCTGCACGTGTCTAACAGCCTCACTCCTCAAGATCTTGGCGCCATCCTCTCCTCAGTCTTGGGTCCTGGGCAACTCTGCAGCTCACCTAACAACAGCAGTCATTAACTTGTTGGATCACAGTACACCTGATGGTCCTTGGTCGCCTGTTGATTTGGGGCCTCTCTTTGGTAGGCTTTGCTTTGCAGCTTTAAAAGGGGATCTGACAGATTCATGGAGGAGAGGTCTATCAGTGACTACCAGCTGTGGTGATGAAGAGAGCCTCCATGTTTAGTGGCAGTAAATCCCAGGGCCAGGAGGCAACATCAGGGAAAGGGCTTGGCCCCTGTGCCCCGTGGCTGGCTTTCCAGACTAACTGGTTGACTGCTGTGTAAGACAAAAGGCTAGATCAGTGATGGCGAAGCTTTTCGAGGCCGAGTGCCCAAATTGCAACCCCAAACCCACTTATTTATCGCAAAGTGCCAACACGGCAATTTAACCTGAATACTGAGGTTTTAGTTTAGAAAAACCGGTTTGCTTCGAGGTGCGCGTTACTCAGGAGTAAGCTTGGTGGTAGTCAGTGGCTTTGCTTTGAAGCAACCATGCAACTCTTCCAAAAGGTTAATCACGACCCTAGGAGGGTTTACTCAGAACCAAGCCCCACTGCCAGCAAGCAAGCGTACTGCCAGGTAAAGGATCACACTTTAGTTCTTCACATGAAAATCAGTGGGGTTTAACAGCGCTTAACAGGGTTACCTACACTGCTTCCCCAAAACTAGGTCTTAGGTTTAATGCTAATAATTGAGCCCAGCAGCCCAGGCCAGCCTAGATGTGTGTGGGGTGGTGGGGGCGACTCTGTTTGCGCGTGCCCACAGAGAGGGCTCTGAGTGCCACCTCTGGCACCCGTGCCAAAGGTTCGCCACCACTGGGCTAGATGGACCGTTGGTATTATCCAGTCAGGGTCTTCTGATGTCCTAGGGCCCGTGGGACAAATGAATCTGGGGTACCTCTAAAGAGCACATCCCAATGGGAACTTCCCCTGCCCGTTCCTCATTCAGATTCCATCGGGGCCGTGTAGCAAATCTACCAGTTGGATTCTATTTAAAGTTGTAATGCTGAGTCATTCTAATTATTATGTATACTGTATCATATTTTGAAATGTGCGTTAGCCACCTTGAGCCCGCTTCGGCCAGGGAGCGTGGGATATCAAATTCAACAAATAAATACATTCAATAACATGAACAATAATCTAAAAGTCACAAAACTGAAAGGTTGTTTGGAAGAGAGAGGGCACAGGTACTCATTAGATAATTTCTCATTTCCCCTTTTTGAGTTCTTGTCTCTCCTGCTGGTTTGATTAATTCTCTTACTGGCTCTTTCTATTTTTATATTTGCAGCTGCAAGCTGCCATGTGAATGAAATGCATCTTCTACAATGTATGATCATTATTGCATTCCATATGCTTTCTATTGCACAAATGTATTTCCACATTGACGGTATTTTATTTTATTCCCCCCCCTTCTCCTTTTCTCTCCTCTTATTCTTGGGGAAGAATTCAGCCAGTGTTGTCGGAATACTGATAGCGCAATTCATTTGTTTGCTTCAAATGGTAGACAAAGACATAGTTTCTCTGCAAAGAAAAGCATTCTTATTTGTGTTCCTTTTCCGCAGCTTGTCTGATGAGCCACCTTTGAGTTGTAAAAATAAAATGTAATCGTTTAGGCTGTGCTCCCGGGCATTTGTGCAGGTCCCACTGTGGGATACATCTTTGAGTAACACGAAAGCTACAGGTCTTTAAAATTCTCTTAGTTTTTTCTTAACAAGGGTGGCTTGTTAGTCGAATTGACATCTGTTGGGTTGATTTGGAATATGTTGCCACAGGAGTTGGTGATGGCCACTTACCTGGATAGCTTTAAAAGGGGCTTGGACAGATTTATGGAGGAGAAGTCAATGTATGGCTACCAATCTTGATCCTCCTTGATCTGAGGTTACAAAACCTTAGCAGACCAGGTGCTTGGGAGCAGCAGCAGCAGCAGCAGCAGGCCATTTCTTTCACATCCTGCAGGTGAGCTCCCAAAGGCATCTGGTGGGCCACTGCAAGTAGCAGAGTGCTGGGCTAGATGGACTCTGGTCTGATCCAGCAGGCTCTTTCTTATGTTCTTATGATTTAGGTCAGTGATGGCGAACCTTTTCGAAACCGAGTGCCCAAATTGCAACCCAAAACTCACTTCTTTATTGCAAAGTGCCAACGTGGCAATTTAACCTGAAAACTGAGGTTTTAGTTTAGAAAAAATGGTTGGCGCCGAGGTGTGCGTTACTCGGGAGTAAGCTTTTTGGAACAACCATCCAATGCGTCGAATGTGTGAATCAATTTAATTCTAGGAAGGTTTACTCAGAAGCAAGCCCCATTGCCAGCAACAGAGCTTACTCCCAGGTAAAGGATCATGCCCAGGCCAGCCTGTGTGTGTGTGTGTGAAGGTGATTTTCCGTCCCCCCCCCCACATGATGAACTCTGTGCGCGTGTGCCCACAGAAAGGGCTCTGAGTGCCACCTCTGGCACCCGTGCCATAGGTTCGCCACCACTGATTTAGGTAATGCAGCCTGGTCCTGCATCTACCAGATCAAGCTGGGTTTACAGATAATCTAGATAAGGAACATTCACACATAAAAACAGTAGCAAACCAGAGTGAAATGCCTGAGGCCAACAGAACCACCACGTTGCAACTAAGTGGTTTCTCCAAGGGGTGGCGGCGGCGGCGGCGGCGACAGCGAGAATGAGATATCACGGTTACAGCCTATCTCCCTTGTCTGAGGGCTGCTCAGTTTGGCGTCAGTTCCTTTTAAAAAAAACAGAACAAATCAAAACATCCACCATTGCAGCATTAATATTTTACTGCACAGCCCAGTAGCCATGTTTAAAGAAGAATAAAAGCACAGCCACAAATTACATCTTGGCATCGGTGTACTATCGCAACACATGTGAATTGCAGAAGAATTACTTTCCAAAATTCCTTCAGAAACAGCAACTCTGTAATAGCGTAAGATTAAAAAAAAAACACCCCACTTTCTAATATTTTAACCAATTTTTAACACATCCTGGAGCAACTTATTAGTGCCGCCTTCACACTTTTCTATTTTCCAATAACAATCCGCTTGCCTTCAACTCATTTTCTGATGCTACAAACAGTTGGATCCAGGTAGCGCGGCCCGCGGGCCATGCAATCTTGTGGGCTCACACTGGCTCATTAGGTGCTGGCTAACTTCTGAAACTTAAACAACTTGGCTGTCTGCAGCAAATGAGTTTTTAACACAGAAATTAAAGCTCTTTTCTTCCTGAACGTAAGTATAACTGCACAACCGGAACTGCTGGTGAATTCCACGGCCTATATCAACTTCTTTAATCGGGTTTTCTCCTTGTCTCTCCTTTTTCCGATGGCATCCACAGTCTAATGACCCCCTTCACCTTACAGAGCAGCTTGGGAGGGTGGGCTTTATGGCAGTATACTCCACTGAGCTTCCTTCTCTTCCTCCTCAGGCTCCGCCCCAAAATCGCCAGGTGTTTCACAACCCAAAGATGGCAACCCTAGCTTGAACCATCAGCCATTGTTGGTAAATTTGCTAGTTGAATCTCTTTGTTGAGAGATACGATCCAGCCATATTTATCCACGGGTGGAAAAAACCACACTGGGATAATCGGAACACACTTTGGGGCTTTCCGCACTGACAGAGTTGTACTGGTTTCTATCTAGGTTCACCTCAGTGTATCCGCACCGCAACCGAGCTCAACGTTGTTTTGTCTCAGTTCCCCCCACCCCCTCAGAACTGCGACATCCCTGTCGCAATTATGAACTGCACCTTTCTGCTGGAACAAGGTTGATTCCGCTTTGAAGCTTCGAAGTGCGGACACATCGAAACGACACCTCATATAGAAATTGAATAAATAATAATAATAATAATAATAATAATAATAATAATAATAATAATAATAATAATA
>NC_059438.1:10846839-10873029 GCF_021028975.2 Sphaerodactylus townsendi
TTCTTCTTCTTCTTCTTCTTCTTCTTCTTCTTCTTCTTCTTCTTCTTGAGACACCGAGCCCATAAATATTACTGCAGGAATACAAAGCTGGAAATTTCTTGATATTTGTGGGTTATTTTTACATTTTGTGCATTGCTGTAATTTGGATGCTAATTTACCATTTGCAATCAATTTGCTTTTGATTGACTGCAACCTTTGACGTTCATCTTTTCATCTGCTTTCCAAGGGATCTGTGAGGTCTAAGTAGTGTGAGAGATACAGACACACATCGTAATATATTCCTATACTATCCAATAGAATAAATGTTCTGTATCTGTTGTCTGGTGAGGATACAGCACTTCCAATCACAAGAACTCCAAACTAGGATTCTCCCAAGTATTAACAATAAGTCAAATATTAAATACCCATTTAGATAAGATAAGAAAGTCTATTTATATTCAACCATATAATGACCCCCAGGTTCCAATTTTTTGGATACTGTAGTAAATGTGGATGCCCAATACAGATTGTATATTTCGCTGTATAGCAAGCCTATAGATCACAATTCGTATTTACTCTTTAACTCATGTTATCCACAGCATCTGAAAATTAACCTTCCGTATGGCTTGTTTCTGAGAATGGAAAGGAACAATAGTAGGAGTGAAGAATATAAAAAAGCAGTACCTAGTGTGGAAGTGCGCTTATTATACAAGGGCTTTCACTGGAAGGTGATTAAAGAAGCGAGATATAGGGCCGATTTGATTCCACAAGACTCTCTATTTTATACAAGATCAAGATCAAATATAAATAGACTTTCTTGTAGGTTTATCCACTCTCCTCTTAGTTACAATTTTTAAAAAATGATTTATAAATTTAACACCACATGGTTATCGAGCCTATAAGTCTAGAATGAATGTATGACTACGCTTAGAATCCCCTTTCCACTGTAAAACAAACTCCAGGAGAACATGATCACTCCCACCTAAGGATCCTATCATTTCCACTCTACTAATCAGGTCATTGTTATTGGTTAAGAGCAGATCTAAAATAGCCGTTCCCTTTGCTGCCGCCGCTGCCGCTGCCGCCGCTGCCGCTGCCGCCGCCGCCTTCTGGACCATGAAGTTGTCTGCAAGGTAAGTGAGAAGTTTGTTGGATCTGATTGTCACGGAAGAGTTTGACTGCCAACAAATATCAGGATAACTGAAATCTCCCATGAATACTACCATCATTTTGTTACTCCTTGAGCAAATAGTTTGGGGAGGGTAGCGATGTTGGTCGGCAGCAGAAGAGCTACATTTAAATCCAGTGGCATCTTTTAGACCAAAAAGTTTTTCTGGCCATAACCTTTTGAGTAGGATTTTCTGGGCATAAGCTTTTGAGTAGGGTTGTTAGGTCCCAGAGAACCATTGTGGTGTAGTGGTTAAGAGCAGATGGATTCTAATCTGAGGCTTATCTGGTGAACCAGGTGTGTTTGTGCACTCCTACATTCCTGCTGGGTGACCTTGGGCTAGTCACAGTTCTCTTAGAACTCTCTCAGCCCCGCCTACCTCACAAGGTGTCTGTTGTGAGGAGAGGAAGTGAAGGAGCTTGTAAGCCACCTTGAGTCTCCTCCTTACAGGAGAGAAAAGTGGGGTATAAATCAAAACTCTTCTTCCCCCTGGCCAGCAGCATGGGTTGCGTGGGGTGGTGGTGGTGGTTGCCAGATCCATCTTGGGAAACCTCCACAGATTTGGAGATGGAGCCTGGGGAGGACAGAGACCTCAGCTGAATACAATGTCAAGGAATCCATCCTCCAAAGCTCCCATTTTCTCCAGGATAACTGATTTCTGTCATCTGGAGAGGAGTGTAATTATAGTGGATCCCCAGATCCCTCCTGGTAGCTGGCATCCCTGTTTCTAAGAGTCAAATCTCCCTTAAGCAGCAGTGGCATAGCGGGGAGCAGCAGTGGCGTAGTGGCTAAGAGCAGTGGCTAAGAGCAGGTGCACTCTGATCTGGAGGAACTGGGTTTGATTCCCAACTCTGCCGCCTGAGTTGTGGAGGCTTAACTGGGGAATTCAGATTAGCTTGTGCACTCCCACACATGCCAGCTGGGTGACCTTGGGCTAGTCACAGCTTCTCGGAGCTCTCTCAGCCCCACCCACCTCACAGGGTGTTTGTTGTGAGCGGGGAAGGGCAAGGAGATTGTAAGCCCCTTTGAGTCTCCTACAGGAGAGAAAGGGGGGATATAAATCCAAACTCCTCCCCCTCCTCCTCCTCCTCCTCCTCCTCCTCCTTCATCATCAGGTAGGTGTCTGAAGAAGAGAGCTTTGACTCTCGAAAGCTTACACCATGAAAATCTTGTTGGTCTGAAGGCTACTACTGGATTAGATTCTGGCTCATGGAGTAAAGAAGCATTTACTAGCACTCTGATGTGTAATAGTGTGAAAAAGGAATCTGTTTGGGATGCCCTTCTTTCATGGCTGAGAAAGGCCGAGAGCAAGCCTGGGCCATTTTGGAGGTGACCAGCAGATGTCTCTATTAGACTCAGATGCGTCATGCAAGACTGTCTGTTTTCCCAGCTTCAGCAACCTTCTGTCCCTGGCAAGGCATTTTTTGCACACAGATTTAGCATTTCAGTTTGGGTTCTACTTTCTCGGCAGCAGGCTGGGTTTGTCCCCTCTCACCTTCAGGCCAAAAATGCATCCCAACTGTGACAATAAAGTGCTCGCTGGTAGGAGAGCTGGTATTCCCTGGAATAAGGGCCCGAAGTTTGCTTAAAGATATCATGACAGGCTGCTGATTGTATGTTTTGCAGTGTATGTTTTGCAGAGACTATGGGAATGTCCTAAAAGTAAAGCAGTTTGATGAAAGTGGGCTGGTTGTAAGGTTGCCAACCTCCAGGTGGTAGCCGGAGATCTCTGGGATTACAACTGATCTCCATGTGATAGAAATCAGTTCATGTAAAGAAAATGGCTGCTTTGGAAGCTGGCCGGTGGCATTATACCCCTTTGAATTCCCCCCTTTTCTCAGAACCCGCCCTCTTCAGGCTGCACCTCCAAAACCTCCAGGTATTTCCAGTCTCATAGCTGGCAACCCTATCTTGTTGTAGTCCCAGAATTACAAAGGCTGGAATACATGGAGCGCAGTAGTTAGAACAGGACCCCCCATAAGGTGCATATGGGTGCTATTGTGCCCGCTGACATGTTTCCCTGTGCCCACAAAGTGTTTGTAGAAAGTGGGCAGGGTAAGGTGGAATTTTTACCCAGTAAGCCATCTCATTGGTCATTGGAGATTTGATTGACTGTGCAGGTCTTTTTTTAAAAAAAAAATGCTGCTGTGACTGAAAGTAAGTGTGGCAGCCATTTTGTAACTGACCGTGCCTCCTGAAGCAGCCATTTTGTGGCAGCCATTTTGTGTCAGAATTGTAAATTCCACAAGCTCAAAAAGGTGGGGACCTCTGGGTTAAAATCAGAGGTGGGATCCAGCAGGTTCTCCCAGGTTCCCAAGAGTAGGTTACTAATTATTTGTGTGTGCCGAGAGGGGGTTACTAATGGGTGATTTTGCCACGTGATTTTTGCCTTAGTTACGCCCCTCCTCTCAGCAGTAGTGCGCAGAACTTAAAGCAGTCTAGCAGGAGGTGCACCGGCGTGTGTGGCAACCTGCACCTGCTTGCATTCGTTTCCCGCCCAAGGACCGGCGTAGCAGCTGCGTCCTTGCCACAGCCCTGCCCAGGAATGCCCCGCCCCCAGAATGCCCGGCCACGCCCCCGTCGTGCCCCACCCAGTCCCATTGGCGCTACACCACAGTTTGAATCCCACCACCATGGGAACCTGTTACTAAAATTTTTGGATCCCACCACTGGTTAAAATGTCTGACTAGGAACAGGGTTTTCATAATGATAAACTGTCAGGATGCTATGCATGCTTGCTCTGAGCTCCTTGGGAAAAGGACAAGATTTAAAAAAATCTAAAAATAAATAAAATAGCTTCAGAACATATTCAGATTGGCTTGCCATTGCTGCCTCCACCGCTGGCCAATCACAATCTCATCTGACCATTTGAGGATGAAAGGTCAGCAGTTCCTAGGCAGGTTTCACTCTGCTGCCTCTTTTTCAAACTTAACTGTTGGTACTGGCGTTATTTATTTTTCTGGCACCTCCTTTTGTGATGGGTGTTGTAGCATGTCAACCGGTTTTGTCGTTTTTGCCTGCAAAGAGTAGCCTTTAACTGCCAATAAATTCTGGTTGACTCCGGCAACTGCAGATGGACACGAGATGTTGCAAAAGGGTATAAATTCAAGATGATGCTCTCGTACGATACAGAAAGTATAATGATAGCTCACAGCTCTGACAGTTTGTCAAGGCCTCTGTCTCTCAAGTTTTTACAGGAAGAGAACCTTCCAAATTGGATTTGACACAACCGAATAAACATTAGAAGAGCCCGAATCGGCTTCAGTCGCGTAATGTTATAAATATTGCTGGATATCAGGATTTGTACGTGTGCGTTTGTGTCTTTTCCCCTTCAGAGAAAACACCTGAAATGATGGCGACGTTCCTTCTGTATCAATATTCAGAACATTTCATGTCCCTAATTACTGTGAAAATGACATGGACTGTAGAAGTAACTGCGCTGCCATGCTTTCAAACACCCAATGCAGCCGCAACGCGAGGTGAAATTGCTCAGGTTGCATTTGGCCCTAAAGCCCCAGTTAAAAACAAACTTCTGATCTGATTTCAAGAATGCCGTCTTTTTCTCTCTCAGATAACTTTTGGAGCCTACCTCGGTTTTGGGGGATTGTTTACCTTTGACAGTCAAGGTGTAAATGAGAGTTAATCACTCTGAAGAGCTCCTTTCGTCAAACAAATTATATATTTACATACAATTCTCTAATTGCTTACAGTATGTTGCTTTCCAAATGCGGCACCTGCTTTGGGAGTGCTGTTAATTTAGATATAACAAGATAAACGCCGGAGTTCCGCATTGTAAAAAAAACAGGAGAGGCGCTATTTCTTCGGGAAGAACATTGCTGAAGAAGTGGGGGAATTAAAGGAATGAGAAGTTGGATTTTACAAGGCCTTTGAGATGCTTTTATTGAGAATTTGGAGCTGTTCAGGCAGCGCAGCTCTCTTTTTGAACCCATGGATATCTTTGGAAGTCTGACAGAACATGGTGGGTTTAGCTACAAAATGGCTGCCACAAAATGGCCGTGGCAGGAGGCAGGAACAGCCACCTAGTGACTTTCTCTTGTTGTGGCAGCTGCTGCCAAAGCAACCTTTTAAAAACAACAACACCTGCACAATCAATAAATTGTCCAGTAGCCAATCAAAAGCCTTGTGGGGCTAAAGCCTCACCTGTTCTCACCAAGTTTGTAAAATCACTTGGCAGGTATCGGGAAAGGTGTTGACAGATGGTGCGGCACTTATGAAGAGCCCTTGTTGGGGATCCCTATCATAATGGCAAAATGCAGAAGGCACCAGAAGGCTGCTAGATCTCAGGCAACTGTGGGTTGGTGGAGGCACAAGAAGAGGACAAGATGGACATAGTCTCCAGCAGTTGTTACCCACAAGAAGAAGAAGAAGAAGAAGAAGAAGAAGAAGAAGAAGAAAGAGGAGGAGGAGGAGGAGGAGGAGGAGGAGGTGGTGGAGGTGGAGGTGGAGGTGGAGGTGGAGGTGGAGGTGGAGGAGGAGGAGGAGGAGGAGGAGGAGGTGGTGGTGGTGGTGGTGGTGGTGGTGGTGGTGGTGGTTGGATTTATATCCCCCCTTTCTCTCCTGCAGGAGACTCAAAGGGGCTGACAATCTCCTTCTCCTCTCACAATAATCTCGCCCTTCCCCCCTCACAACAAACACCCTATGGCCGTGGTGGTGAACCTTTGGCACTCCAGATGTTATGGACTACAATTCCCATCAGCCCCTGCCAGTATTGCCAATTGACCATGCTGGCAAGGGCTGATGGGAATTGTAGTCCATAACATCTGGAGTGCCAAAGGTTCGCCACCACTGCCCTATGAGGTAGGTGGGGCTGAGAGAGCTTCGAGAAGCTGTGACTAGCCCAAGGTCACCCAGCTGGCGTGTGTGGGAGTGCACAGGCTAATCTGAATTCCCCAGATAAGCCTCCACAGCCCACGCGGCAGAGCTGGGAATCAAACCCGGTTCCTCCAGATTAGATACACGAGCTCTTAACCTCCTACGCCACTGCTGCTCCTAGACCGACGCAGCTGTGGGCTGAAACTGAGCCATTACTGGTGCCATTGGGTGCCATCTTGCTGCAGGAGGAGATTGTTGGTGTGCCCTGCAGGAAGGCAACAAGAGGGCTTGAACTAGTCCTTCTCCACTGTTGAGCTGTTCGAGCAGCACTGGAACAGGGGATTAGGAGCCCAGAAGCTGTGTCCAAAGTTGAAGTGCTCCCCAATTTGAGTAACTGACTAATAGTTGGATGTGTTGGAACATCTCTTTGCCAAGCCCATGAGCTCTGGGCTGAATGTCCATTCTCCCTGTGCTTGAGGTATTCAAAGGTACAAGCTTCTAGGGCAGCCCTCTTGGCACGTGGCTGTTTGCCCATGGCCTTTCCTCTGTGAACTTGAGTGGGTGGAGCCAGCGATTCCTAGGCTGGTCCAGGAAATGATATATTGTGGTGGCCCCCTTGGGTTGCCAAGTTCTACTTGGTGGCTGGAGATTCTCCTGCTACAGGACTGCATCCCCTGGAGAAAATGGCTGATTTGGAAGGTGGACTTCATGGAATTATACCTCACTGAGGCCTCTCTCCTCTCCAAACCCTGCTGTGCTGCAGGCAGGGCATGGGGTGCTTTGAAGGCATGGTCAGGTCCAGTCTCGCTGGATAGAACAGGCA
The DNA here is from genome assembly GCF_021028975.2 of Sphaerodactylus townsendi. NCBI lineage: Eukaryota > Metazoa > Chordata > Lepidosauria > Squamata > Sphaerodactylidae > Sphaerodactylus > Sphaerodactylus townsendi. The sequence goes on from NC_059438.1 coordinate 10,853,643, forward strand.
ACAGACAAGAGTGTAGTCAGAAGTGCAATGAGTCAAGGCTAATGGCAGGTGAAGGTGTAGTCACAGGTCAGTTCCACAGATCACGGCACAGGAGATCAGATAAACAGGCTGGGAATCAGCAGTAGACTATAGACACATGGAGTCAACAGGAAACACACTAGTTGTACCCAGGCAGAAGCAAGCTCACAGCAAGGCTTATATAGAGAGCCTTGTCCAAGGAGTTTGGGATTCTGCAAGGAGTTAATCCTCCTCAGATGCACCCACTTCTATCTTCCCATATCTTTCTGCAATACGAGCACTCCTCCTTTGCTTCTGCAGCAGCTGCCTCTGCTTCTGCCTCCTGTGCACAGCTGACTCGTTACTGGGTTCCCTAGGGGGAATCTGCAGGCTCCTCCACCTGCACGCCATCAGGCAGGGAAGGGCTGGGAGTTGGCTCTGCAGCCTGGTCTTCCTCTGCAGCAGCCAACTCTGGCTGCACCGTGTTGTCTGGTTCTCCCTCAGAGTCTTCTGTATCCTGGTAAGTACCCAGGGGCTGGCTCATGACACCTGCCCTCCCCAGGCTCCACCACGAAAACCTCCAGCAATTTCCCAACCTACAGCTGGCACCCCTGCCCTTCTGTTTATTTAAATTGTGTTTCTGTATTTTGGAAGCTGCTTTGTGTCTCCAGTGAGGAGAAAAGCAGGATTTTAAAAAAACCACCTAAGCAGAGAAGAGTAGAAAGAATGAAAACCAGCACAAAGAACATAAAAATTCAAACCAATCGCAAGCAATTGCGGCACCGAGCCAATCATCCCAGTAGGGGGGAAAATGTGCCGAGACAATCAGCAGAGATTCAGAACGCTTCTACTACTACTGGGAACTCCACCAGTGTGTTTGGCAGGAGAGATTGGCTCTGAAGTCAAACTCGGGAGAGGTCCTCAAAAGACGTGGTTCGCCTTGCAAGGGTTTGGCATTATCTGTGAGCAAACAGGTGGCCCTTGAAGTCTAATGAATTGCCAAACAAACGTTGCTGCCCGCACATTTTCAGTCCTTCTGGGGGACATTTGTAATGCTGATATACTTGTCTTAGCTGGTCTTGGTGATGCATGAGACCTGGAAGCAGCTGTTTGACCAGAGGATGAAATAACATATTTCTGGCCCTTGAAAGAACTAAATAGAAAGACTTCAACAAAGGACCAAGAGGCCAGTGTGTCTAAAACTGCTGTGAAAATTATGGCCAGTTGATTGCCAGTGCGATCCAAGGTGTGCAACTTTGGTCGGGACTCAGTATAGAAAAAGCCTAACCTGGGGGATAACATAGTTTTTCAACATGAGTTCTGGAGCTAATAAAAGCACAATAAAAACACAATGGCCCTTTCTTCACAACACAAATAAAATGTTTTCAGGCAGGAAATAAAATGTTTCCTCCAGAGCGTTTTCATGATTTGTAGCCCAAAACGTATATTTCTTGCCTGAAAATGTTTTATCCCCTAGCAATTTTTTTGGAAAACGCTTTGAAAACGGTTTCGCTTTCTGTGCGATCTCTTTAAAACGTTTCCCGTGCCTCTTCACAGTCCCCGGACTTCCTCGTCGGAGCCATTTTCTGTGCTTGTGTCTTCATGGCGGTACGTAATTCTGTCAGGTTTTTAAAATGTATTCTGGGGGGTTGTGGCTACGTCGATATGACCTCTAGAAAATTATCCACAAAATGGCAGCCAGGAATTGCTTCAAGGGAGTGAGTGCGGACGAACAGGGGGTTTCAAAAACATTTCACAAATGTTTGCGAAACATTTTCAGGGTCTTGTGCAAAAGGGGCCACTGGGTGTATTATTCACTTCAGTTATTATTTTTGCTTTTCTCAACCTTCTTTTGGCTCATAGCTTACTGCAGTGGTGGCGAACTCAGAGCCCTCTCTGTGGGCACTCTGAGTGGTGGCACTCAGAGCCCTCTCTGTGGGCACACGCGCACAGAGTTTGTCACATGGGGGGGCTTGCTTCTGAGCAAACCCTCCTAGGGTCGTGATTCACCCATTCGAAGCATTGCACGGTTGCTTCAAAGCAAAGCCACTGACTACCACCAAGCTTACTCCCGAGTAATGCGTGCCTCAGATCCAACCATTTTCCCTAAACTAAAACCTCAGTATTCAGGTTAAATTGCCGTGTTGGCACTTTGCGATAAATAAGTGGGTTTTGGGTTGCAGTTTGGGCACTCGGTCTCAAAAAGGTTCGCCATCACTGGCTTATTGTATAGATTGGATTTTGTTTTCCTTTTTTTTATTGCATGGTGGTTAGAGTGTCAGGCTAAGATCTGTGTGGTGCAGGTGGGAATCCCGGCCGCCCTGGGAAACATGCTGGGTGACCTTGGGTCAGTCACACACTCTCAGCTTACAGGGTTGTGGTTCTGAAGATAAAAGAACGACATAAGCCTGTTTGAATCTGCTTTGGAGGGAAAGGAGGGATATAACTGAAGAGAGTAAATAAATAACTAAAATGCACTTCCTAGTGGTAATGCCATGAGTTCTTCACTTTGCGCTGCTTCCTTGTAAGTAAAAAAAAAACAGGTTCACGGCTTTCTGAATCGGGGCCCTTTTCTCCACAAAATGTGTGTGATAGATGCAAAACTGCCAGTAGGTTTTTAATTTTTTTTTAAAAAAACCGGTGTACATTTCACCATTCAGGGGTGGTGTTTTTAATGTCAGGATTGCGTGTTGAAGTCAGGCACTGTCTCGATATTTCTATAATTCAGCGTTTCTATAATTCAATAAACGCAGGCTGTGTCTGCCATTTCCATAAGTGGTAATTACCAGGAGACGTAATCAACAGGTCACTTTCAGTGTCTCCGTGAAGAGTGAATTGGTTAAAGACTTCAGATGCAAACTAATTCAAAGGTACACCCACACGTCCCTGGCTTCTCAGATTAAGTTCCTTTATTATTACTGGAGGTTTATGGGTTTTTTTTTTTAAAAAAAGAAGAAAATCTGAAATAGAAAAGGTCCAGAGGTGGCAACAAAAATAATTAGAAGAATGTAGGGCAAGGAGGATTTATTGTAAAAAAAAAAAAGAGATTTAAAACCATGTCGTTATTATTGTCTTGGAGGGGGGTGGGGGGAGAGAATGACATGGGAACAAGATGAACTAGCAAAAAAGCTCAAAAGGAACAGCCCTGGGGGAGAATTTTCATTAATTCTGATCAATAATATGAGGATGAAAGGTTTTTAATCAATAGCAACCGATTTTGGAGGAGATCAAAATTAGAGGTGAGCTGGAATAGATTGGGGGCAGAGGGAGCCGTTTTTGCAAACGTGTTCGAGCTGTGAGAAGCAACCCTGCTTTGGGCTCCTTGGAACGAGAACTCAAAAGGGGTTTGGAGGGGAAGCTGCGAGGTTGTAGTAAGAAGTTGCAAGTAGCACGCTCCCAGCCGGTCTGCAGCGGACTGCTCTTGTTCTCCCTTTTAACCCAGGAACCATTCCTATTTTCTACCACTGAGAGGAACTCCAGGAGTGAAATCTCTGGCAGGGGCCATCCATTTTGTCCGTAATACACGTGCACGCATCTGAACACTGACTCCCTATGCGGTGCATGGCCTGCTATTTCACAAGCTGGTGGAGCTCAGTTTGAATGGCTGATAAAGGGTTTTTTTTCCCTATCACCCTTGTAAAGTAAAGAAGAAAGTTTTATGAAAATGCGTTATAGTCTGGCTATTGATCCAGTCATTGTCTAAATATCACTAGTTATTTTTTTCCTTTTGTACTGTAGTTGCCTTGAATAATAATAATAAATATACTATTGCAGAATAAAGACCAAGAAATAAAGAAGGTAGAATATATTCAGCAGCAGCCTGCGGCGAAGTAATCTCAGGTCGAAGGGTCATTTTGTCCGCAAAACATCAGTGACTATGGCTGCACCATGTAATTATTCTAAATGTGTAGATTGGCTTCTGAGTGGCGGAGAGGGTCTTTCCCTGGCTAAGAGCGGCCTGCTGTTTCCTTTTGGGCTCTTTTCCCTACCTTGTGCTTTCCAAAAGCCACTAACTTTTGGATCCAACAAGTGTTTTCAGCTCCAGTGATGTAAAACCCACTCTCAAGGAAAGCCTCCTTCGCTCGATCATTGTCTCTAGTGCAGTGGTTCTCAACCTGGGGGTCGGGACCCCTTTGGGGGTCGAACAACCCTTTCACAAGGGTCACCTAAGACTCTCTGCATCAGTGTTCTCCACCTGTAAAATGGATAAATGTTAGGGTTGGGGGTCACCACAACATGAGGAGCTGTATTAAGGGCCGTTTCCGCACGGCCACGATGGGGATTGGGTCGGCATACACGATGCCGACCCAACCCCCCTGGGACCGTTCGCATGAACGGCCCCAGAAACCACCGGGAAGATGACAACGCTGAGCGACGTCGCCCGGTCGACCTACTGTCTCTGCGGCTGTCTGGCACATTGCTGAGGCCTGGGGACACGCCCCCCCCTGCCCTGCGCGACCGCTCTGGCATCACAGGGCAAGGGGGGCGTGTCCCCAGGCCTCGGCGACGCATCGGATGGCCACAGAGACGGTAGGTAGACCGGTCACAGGGGGGAGGGATGGCGCCTTCAAGCCACCGTTTTCCATAAAGCTCGCTGGGGAAGCGAGGTTGGAAAACGGCGGCTTCGCAGCAGCTGCGCCCCCTGTGTGAACAGCTCCCTGGGGACGGCGTTTTTGCTGTCCCCAGGGCGCTGTTTATGGCCCGTGCGGAAAGGCCAAAGAGTAGTGGCATTAGGAAGGGTGAGAACCACTGCTCTAGTGCCCAATGAAATGAGGAGGGGGGGGAGGGAATCATAGAATCATCGAGTTGGAAGAGACCCCAAGGGCCATCAGGTCCTTGAATTGTTATGTTCAATGTTAATACTTGATGAGTGTTATATGTTAAGAAAAAGTAAACCGTTTTGTTTAAAAATGTAGTTGTTGCAAAACTCCTTCCACGTTCTGCCCCCACAGAACCCATAAGCTGAGGTTACACCTGGCCTATTTTTTCTGCCCACTTCGAGAAAACGTTGACCACCCACCGCCACCGCCACCCGGGTGGCATCAGCAGCCAAGGCATGGCGCAGCTTTTGTGCTTCCGCGTGGCTTCCTTTTTCCATTTTGCTGCTGCTTTCCGACCCACTGAATTGGCAATGTGCTTTTCTCTCTCTTGTCACCGGCAATCAAGGGACAGTCAGGCAGAATCGTGTGTTTCCCTGATAACGGATCAGGCAGTAGCAATAAACCTTGCCTCTTAGATGAAAAGGTGGCTCGCATCCTGTATTTGTTCTCTGTCAGTCTGGTGCCTGGATTTCCCTGGAGGAATTATAGAGGACTGGCCAATTTGCATGGCTAGGTTTTGCTTAAAATAACGTCCCGTCACCTCCCCGCCAACCCGCCCAATTCTTCTGCTTGATCAGAGATATGTTATCCAGACTGTTTTAGAGTAACTCCAGAACTCCACAAAGCTCCTTCTTTCCCAATTTAACTTGGAACCGTTTTCTCAGCTTGCATCAAACGGAGAAAAACCTATTTGGTATCTTTCTGGAGAGGTTCTTTTTTTGCTTTTATAGCAACTGAACTGTTAGGTCTGTGGATTGATAATAATGCTTGACTTAGTTTTCCTGCAGCTTTTCTCATGAAGGCTGCTTGGAAGCTTGGCCTGTTTATTTTCATCGAGCCTGTACCAGCCTATTTATTTATCGCTTCAACGTTTTTAACCCCTCCATTGGAGGATTTTAAAGAGAGGCTGGATGGCCATCTGTCAGGAGCACTTTGACTGTGTGTTCCTGCATTGCAGGGGGTTGGACTGGATGGCCCTTGGGGGTCTCTTCCAGCTCTATCATTCTATGATTCCTTCTGCGGCTTAAGGGAGCTTACAGTTTGTTCCGTTAAAACCACAACCATAAATCAAGAATGCCACCACAGCAGTAGGAAAAGAGCGGATGGGCCAGGATTACTAACTTTCAGGTAGGGTACTGAGTTCTCCCAGAATCACAGGAGATATTGAGATGAGAGAGTCCAGATCAGTTCCCATGGAGGAAATGGCAGCTTTGGAAAGTGAACTCCATGACATCACATCCTCACTAGCCCCCTCCCCATTGCAAACTCTGTCCTCCTCAGGTATTGCTCCTAGATCCCTGGGAATTTCCTGAACTGGAGTTGGGAACCAACTAATGCAAGAGATGCAGATCCTTCTGAAGACCTGCCAATACATTGCTTGCATACATTTGAAGCCAATACATTGCTTGCAGCTCTTTTCTGTGTGGGAGAGTCCCTTAACTTTCCAGGCAAGATCTCGTAGACTTCTAATGAGTCACTGACAGCAATAGTGCAAGAGCAGTCAAGATGGTCTGCCGTTGCCTGCCTCCTCATCATGACCCTGGACATCCTTGGTGGTCTCCCGTCCAACTACAAGCCAGGACCAACGAAACTTAGCTTCTGAGATCCATAGGGTTTCCAAGGCAAGAAACATTCAGAATGGGTTTGCTGTTGGTAACCTCTGTGTAGCAACCCTGGATTTCCTTGGTGATCTCCCGTCCAAGTACGAACCAAGGCTGACCCTGCTTAACTTCTGAGACTGAGTAAGATGATTACTACTACTACTACTACTACTACTACTACTACTACTACTACTACTACTACTACTACTACTAATAATAATAATAATAATAATAATAATAATAATAATAATTGACAAGGACAAAAATTGACAAGGAAAAAACCTGGTTGTGGCTCACAAATGGAACTTTGAAAAAGGAGAGTGAGAGCTTGATGCTTGCAGCCCAAGAACAAGCAATTTGAACAAATGCCATCAAAGCCAGAATTGAAAAGTCAACTACAGATCCCAAGTGCAGACTCTGCAAGGAAGCAGACGAAACAATAGATCACATACTTAGCTGCTGCAAGAAGATCGCGCAGACGGACTACAAGCAGAGGCATAATACTGTTGCTAGATGATTCACTGGAACTTGTGCCACAACTACCATCTGCCTGTGACAAAGAACTGGTGGAATCACAAACCTGAAAAGGTCACTGAAAATGAACACGTAAAACTACTCTGGGACTTCCGAATTCAGACTGACAAAGTTTTGGAACACAATACTCCTGACCTCACGATTGTGGAAAAAAAGAAAGTGTGGATAGTTGATGTTGCAATTCCTGGTGACAGCAGGATTGATGAGAAGCAACTGGAAAAACTTACACGATACGAGGATTTAAGGATTGAACTACAAAGACTCTGGCACAAACCAGTAAAGGTGGTCCCAGTGGTGATCGGCACACTGGGTGCAGTGCCTAAAGATCTTGAACGGCACTTAAAAACAATTGGCACTGACAAAATCACCATATGTCAGCTGCAAAAGGCCACCCTACTTGGCTCTGCACGCATTATTCGTCGATACATCACACAGTCCTAGATGCTTGGGAAGTGTCCGATGTGTGATGTAATACAAAATCCAGCATATTGATCTTGCTTGCTGTGTATAACTGTTTTGTATAATAATAATAATAATGTAAAAAAATTCATTTTAATATCCTTCCTCTCCCCGCTTGGGCTTGGTGCTGAAATTTTAAAACAATAAAAACAGTTTACATCACATCAATAAGTACAACATCAAGAGGAGACACCATCTCAATTGAATCCTATATGCCAGGGCACTAATAAATAACAACCCAGACAATTTCGTTGTCAGGGCTGGTGGACAGGGGAGGCCTCCAGATGTTAACCGTAGCTGCCTCAACCATAACCATGGTGGAACAGCTCCATCTTCCAGGCCCTGAAGAACTGCCTCAGGTCCCACGGGGCCTTGGTCTCCTCAGAGTGTTCCATCAAGCTGGGCTATCCAGATCAGTGCATGTTCTACCATAGAGTCTGCTCTTTTCTCCAAGAGAACTAATCTCTGTTGTCTGGTGATCAGTTATAATTCTGGCAGAACGCCATGGCTCACCTTGAATTTGGCAGCCGTGCGTGGCAGCCATCTTAATTCTTGGTCCACCTCTTCATTTCGTGTTCTGCTTGCACTTGAAACAGTCGACTGGCGCTGAATGCAAGGCCAGGCCTATATTTAAGCTCCATTTCTTTGAACGGGGACTCGCAACCGGTGTGCCTTTACAGCCATTGCTTTGAAAAACAGAACAATTCAGAATGCAGGTATGTGTGTCGTTGCGCTCCCACTTGAGAGCTGCACCCTCTGGGGAGCTTGGATAAATGCTTACCTTTGTGGGGGACTTAAATGAGCAAGGTTTTGGAACGCGAACCTGAAAGAGTTTTGAGCCCGAAGACACAGTCCTGCACAATCCATCTTATTCCCTGAACAAGGTTACAGTTCTCTTTTGCTTACCGGCAACAAAAGGTGGCTAAATCTGACAAATCGCTTGATCTTTGGCTGTAGGTGGTAGTGGGCGGAAGGGAGGGAACAGCACCGTTCATGAAGAATTATGACCCAGGTCAGAGTTACCCTTGCATTCTCAATCTGCTCTAGGGCTTTCTGTTTTTTTGTGTGTCCCCACCCCACCCCCAAGAAAGAGATCTACAATGGTAATATTTCTTGCATGTCAGCTCTGCCCCCCTTGGGTTAATACATTCCGCAGTCTTGTTGTTTACTTCTCATTAAGCTAAATGTTTTATGCAAATCATCTGACATAAAGCCAGACGACCAATCTAGAAAGGCGGTAATTCCATCTGATGAGTTCATTCAAATGAAATCTGTACTTAATTTCCATAATTATGCTTCCCTATTCTCATAATGTGAACTGATTGCTACAAAAACACAGAATAACTAAAATGCATTTAGATTTAAAATATGAAAATGATAAGTCCCTTTGGGTGCGAGAGTTATGTTTTAGAAACAGCTTTTCGGTCTCCACGTTCTCTCTTTCTTCTCATCCTCGCCCCACCCACCCTCAATAATATGTCTTTATTTAAGACTATGTTGGACTAATTTCGAGGCCGGTGCAAGTCTTTTGATATACTCTTGTCTGGTTTGAGAAAGAAGTCCCAGTCTTTGGGGTGGAAGTAAGGGAGCAGGCAGAATCCTTCCAGAACATGTGCCATTATATATTAATGGGTAATATTAAGGAATTTAAAGGCTGCAATCTTTATAGTAACACAACTTAAACAAACAACAATTTGAGGGTAGGGGGAGCTGCCAGTGAACTTAACATTTAAGTATTTCCTTAATTAGAAAAGCAAACTAATTAGGTTCTGCATCAGTTTAAATGCAGAAAAGAACCAATAGTAGAAGAAGAAGAGCTGGTTTTTATTCCACACTTTTGTCTACCTTTAAGGAGTCTCAAAGCAGCTTACAATCACCTTTCCTTACTCTCCCCACAACAGATGCCTTGCGAGGTAGAGTTCTGAGAGAACTGTGACCCAAGGTCACCCAGCTGGCTTCATGTGGAGGAGCAAGGAAACAAACCTAGTTCTCCAGATAAGAATCCGCCCCAGGGTATCTGCTCCAAGGTGGACTCTGTTGGGAAGGGTGGTTGCTTCTCTCTGTGGCATTGGGTGTTGGCAGTTTGCTCAGTCCTTCAGAACGTGATACATGTAGCATTCACAAATAATATGCTCAAGAGGTTCTCTTCATCTGTTTCCTGAGTCCAGTGCCCCATACTCTAGAATTGCCAGTTTGTGCACAATTTGAAGTGAGTCGTACGTAGTGTTGTGTTGGGAATTACAAGTATATGTCAGGACCAATCATGAAAGTATTAACCATCTATGTAAACAAGAATAAGAGGAAGAGGAAGAGGAGGGGTTTGGATTTATATGCCCCCCCCTTCTCTCCTGTAAGGAGACTCAAAGGGGATTGCAATCTCCTTCTCCTCTCCCCCCGTGAGGTGGGTGGGGCTGAGAGAGCTCCGAAGAACTGTGACTAGCCCAAGGTCACCCAGCTGGCGTGTGTTGGAGTGCACAAGCTAATCTAGTTCCCCAGATAAGCCTCCACAGCTCAAGAGGCAGAGCGGGGAATCAAACCCGGTTTTCCAGATTAGAGTGCACCTGCTCTGAACCACTACACCATGCTTGCTCAAGATGCTGAGATTATATTGTAATGAGCCTATTTATCAATTAGTCATTGGCTGGTATAGTCACCATTGACTACATGCCTAAGAGCACGTGTCTACAATTATGAGTTTGCCTTCATTTTCTGTTCTGTGCCTGTCCAACCATAGAGTTGATTGTTTTTCTTTCCATGTTCACTCTCCTGTTTAGCTAGCAAACCTGCTAAGTGAAAACTCACTGGATTCTGGGTCCTCACAGGGTGTTTGTTGTGGGGGGGGAGGGGGAAGGGCAAGGAGATTGTAAGCCCCTTTGAGTCTCCTACAGGAGAGAAAGGGGCAGTGGTGGGATCCAAAAATTTTAGTAACAGGTTCCCATGGTGGTGGGATTCAAACTGTGGTGTAGCACCAATGGAGCTGGGTGGGGCACGACGGGGGCGGGGAATTCCTGGCTGGGACTGTGGCAAGGACGCAGCCACTGCTCCGGTCCTTGGGCGGGAAACAAATGTATGCAGGCGCAGGCTGCCACGCACGCCGGTGCACCTCCTGCTAGACTGCTTCAAGTTCTGCGCGCTACTGCTGAGAGGAGGGGCGTAACTAAGGCCAAAATCACGTGGCAAAATCACCAATGAATAACCCCCTCTCGGCACACACAAATAATTAGTAACCTACTCTCGGGAACCTGTGAGAACCTGCTGGATCCCACCTCTGGAAAGGGGGGATATAAATCCAAACTCTTCTTCTTCTTCTTCTTCTTTGTTGGTCTACTAGCAATAAAGCCCGTTGTGCAACAAAATACTACAGGCTCTTGAAAATTGTGAGTCATGGCCAATACACTTTGCCTTTTATAGAGAGAGAGATACAAATAAAATTTCAGATGAGTGTACTTTTTTTTCTAATTCAATTTGTTTAATTCACTGTAAGTGTCTTGGCACAAACATTTGCTCCCAGTTAGCTGAAAGAGCTGGAGGATTCCAAGGTTGCTCTTGAGCGCATTGTTATCAACGGAGGTTGCCACCGCTGGAGCCGCTGATAAAACATTGCTCCATAACCCCTATCCTGTGCATTTTGTACACCCAAGACAAGCCCCTTTAAGGAAATAAATGACATCTTCCTTGCATGTAGCCTAGAAACAATCAACCTTCATTGAATTAATGTCTCTCAGCCCCCGGGAGAGCTGATGAAACCAATTTGGGAGAGATGCCGTTTGTCCAGGAAAGCTCGTGGCTGATTTTTTTTTCATTTGTTGGTGAGGGTGACCTAATTTACAGAAGGCGAGACTTCTAGAACGAGTGTCCTGCATTTGAATGCCTGCTTTTACGCCCCCCACCTTTCCATTCATTCAAAATGCTTTTTGTAGTCTGCTCACGCTGGCGTGCAATTTAGCTGTTTTGTCTCTCTTTTTCTCAAATGTTCTAAATAGAATAAATACTGAATGGGCGGTGATTGTATGGCCAGTGTTCTTACGCCATAAATAAGTACAGGGCTGTTAGATTTTAGTCCATGGTGGATTGTGACGGCCACTGTATAGACACTCTTACAACTACAGGTCCTTTTCCTTCATTGGGTTTGGTGTCCTTAACACCATTCAGGAGTGATGGTTTCTTGTGAAATCTTCTGCTGATGTTTGCACAAAGTGGATGCATGTGAATCAGCCTCCTGGGAATCCATTGTCTTGTTTTGTGGGGGGGGGGGTTCAGCTTCTGTGGGCTAGTCACAGTTCTCTATGAACTCTCTCAGCCCCACCTACCTCACAAAGTGTCTGTTATGGCGAGAGGAAGGGAAGAACTTAAGAACACAAGAACGAGCCTGCTGGATCAGACCAGAGTCCATCTAGCCCAGCACTCTGCTACTTGCAGTGGCCCACCAGATGCCTTTGGGAGTTCACCTGCAGGATGTGAAAGCAATGGCCTTCTGCTGCTTCTGCTCCCAAGCACCTGGTCTGCTAAGGCATTTGCAATCTCAGATCGATCAAGATTGGTAGCCATAGACCGACTTCTCCTCCATAAATCTGTCCAAGCCCTTTTTGAAGGAGTTTGTAAGACATCTTGAGATTCCCTATGGTTGAAAAAAAAAATGGCTATTAATCCAGACTCTTCCAAGGCTGTAGAACAGGGGTGGGCAATTATTTTTTCCATGGGGCTGCATAAGAAACGGAAAATATTGTGGAGGGCCGGGCCAAAAGGCTGAACTCAATTCTGCATAATAGGGGCTGATAAGTGACAGACAGGTGCACAGATCAACTTGGAATCAGTGGCAACAGTTCTGCATACAACACTATTTGGCACAAAGAATCACAGGCTTAACCTACCTGCATAGTTGTCCACTGTGACAATCAAGCAAGTGGGGAGACTTAAGTCCCTTGACCTACTTTTTTCATCGACTGGTGCTTTTGAAAGCCCCGCAGAAGCCGGTTGCCTTGGTTGCCGGCTTCTGCGGGGCTTTCAAAGGTGCCTCGCTCCCCAGCAAGGCAGAGGGGGCGAGGCGCTTTTGAGAGGCGCTTTTGAAAGCCCCGCAGAAGCCAGCAGCCAAGGCAACCGGCTTCTGTGGGGCTTTCAAAGGAGGGGAACGCCCCAGAAGCCACTGCGTGAGGGGAGTGGCCTTTCTCAGAGGCCCTTTCCGGCACAGTGGCAAGGTGAGGGGGGAAGGGGGAGGGTTAGCGGAAGAATGAGCAGCGCGGTTCTAAACAGGTCCTCTTAGGCCAGGGCCAGGTCTGTCATACGGGCCAGTCAGGGTCATCCGGCGGGCCGGATGTGGCCCGCGGGCCGTATAATGCCCCAGTCTGCTGTAGAAGGTCTGTTGGTTACATTTAAATACCATCATAGAAGTCAGGGCCGCATCTGTGAGCTTTCCAGGGGGTCTCTCATCCAGGCGTTGAGTGGGCCCAAACCTCCCTCCCGAGTTCAGCAAGGGTGTCGTGGCATGTGCCTTCAGACCCTGCTCTGGAAGTATCGATCTCCCTTGGATAAGCTGACCATCCGTCCCGCTTTTGGCGGGACATTCATGCCTTGAAAGAACTTGTCCTGCGTCCCGCGGGTTTTCCCTAATGTCCCAGGTTTTGGAAGGCCGCCACACTGCCTTCTGGGGCGCAAGGCAGTGCGGCAGCCTCCCGCGCGGCCGCAGGAGCGCACAGCCTTCTGGGGCGCTGCCATTTCCCGCCCTGTGACAGGGTGGGAAACGGCAGCGCCCCAGAAGGCTGTGCGCTCCGTGTGTGTGTGCGAGTGTGTGGCTGCGCGAGTGTGTGCGTGCGAGTGTGTGTGGCTCCGTGTGTGTGTGCGAGCGTGCGAGTGTGTTTGGCTGCGCGAGTGTGTGTATGTGTGTGCGCTCGCACTCACAGGGTGGCCGCCCGCCCGTCCCGGTTCTTGAAGGTGACCATCTGGTCACCTTACCCTTGGATAGAGAGCGGGAGCATAAACATGAAGGGCAGAACTGTGCGCCCGCATCTTTATTCCGGCCCCTAGAAAGGACAGTCCCTTGCTGAGATAGCCGACAACTGGTTTATTGAAAACAACAAATATCTTTCTTTTGATCTTTGAAAACATGACCAGGCCACACATAGAAGCCGGGGAACGGCTTGAGCAGCTGACCTAAGAAGGAGCTTATCTCCACATCCAAGTCTATCCTGTTGCTTTTTGCATTCGATTTCTGCAAATGCGTATTTGCTCCCCGGATTTTGAGATTACCCTTTCTCCGGCTAAGTGCCTTAATGTAACATAACACATGCATTACCAAACATACAAGTTGCAAATTCTTCTCTGCCTCACCTATTACTTCTTTTCCTCGCCCACCCCCCTACGTGCCCCCCCCTTTCCCCCTTTCCATTTCATCAAATGCCGTGTCTGGAAAGAGCTCATAAAATATAGATCAAAAGAAGAAGAGTGCTGTTCAAGATAGTTTTGAAAAGTGTTACTTCGCCATAAATTAATAAGCAACAAAGAGAGAAGAAGACACATATGCTGGAGGGAAGATTTCCTTTCTGTTTTGTTAAGAGAGGGAAATCAAATGGAATTTGTCCTGTATCGGGTAGCCACGGAGCTAGGGACGATCAGAAAAAACAGACATCTTTTGATTAAGGAAAGCAGGGATCCTCAACTTTTTTGAGATGGCAAGCACCTTTGGAAGTTGAACACAGCATGGTGGGCGCTGTCACAAAATGGCTGCCACAGGAAACTGAGCCCGCCATTTATTGGCTGCTGCAGCTTACCTTCAGTCCCACAGTGACAATCCTTGTGGTGTAGTGGCAGCCGCTGCCAAAGTAACATTTTAAAAAATCTGCACAGCCAATCAAATATCCAATAACGTCACTGGGCAAAAGTCCCAGATAGTCCTACCCCCTTTCTAAAAACTCCTAGCAGACACCAGAAAAAGTGTCTGTTGATGTGTGTTGTGGGTTTTCCAGGTTGTATGGCTGTGTTCCAGTAGCATTTTCTCCTGATGTTTCTCCTGTATCTGTGGCTGGCATCTTCAGAGGATCCTCCTCCTCCTCCTCCTCCTCCTCCTCCTCCTCCTCCTCCACCACCACCACCACCTCCTCCTCCTCCTCCTCCTCCTCCTCCCTCCTCCTCCTCCTCCTCCTCCTCCTCCTCCTCCTCCTCTTCCTCTTCCTCTTCCTCCTCCTCCTCCTGCTCTTCCTCCTCCTCCTCCGCCATAACAGAAGTATTCAGGCATTTAATTCCATTTGACACAGCAAACCGCCCAGGAATGGTTTGTTAAAGGATTGGCTATTTCTTCTAGTCTGGGCCACATGTCCTCTTTGCCTGAAAACTTCACAGGAACAACCTAAAATTTTCTACAAGGCCACAGAGCCAACTTTTCCCTGTGGGCGAATAGCAGAGCGTTTTGTGAGGTCTGAACTTCTAATGAATAGCGCACAGTCATGCTTTGTTTTGCAACTGAGCAAGAAAACAAGTGCCTATTAGGTTATTTCTTCTGGTTCTGAAAAGAATGGTTGGATACTGAGAAATTTGGGGCCATTATTTCATCTTTCCTTATCAGCAGCCTGAAATATTCTATGTTTCTTCATTATTGCTATTTGAAAGGATGTCAGGTTTCACACAGTGCCATCTTGGGCTGGTATTAACATATGAATATTTTGCAGCTGTGTCTGTAATAGGACTGAGTGCATAAAGAGAAGAAAAGGTGGTCTCTTTCTAACAATAAAGACATTTCAAACTGTTGAGAATTTATTACCTCCAGCAGTACGGTCACATTGCAAATGCAACAACTTATCAGTTTCTACATGGGATGTAAACAGGGTTACTAATCTCCAGTTCCTGGAGTTACAGTTTTCTGCAGGCTTCAGAAATCAGGTTCCGTTGAGGATTTGCCAACTCCAGGTTGGGAAACTGCAGGCCATTTTAGGGTGGAGCCTCTGGAGGGGAGGGGAGGGGCTTCATCAGGGAAGTGATGCCATAAAGTCTGCCCTCAAACACATCCATTCCCTCCTCCAGAACGGATTTCTGTATTCTGGAGATCAGGTGAAATTCTGGGAGATCTTCAGGCCCTGCCTGGAAGTTGGTAACTGCACTTGGAGACAATAGCCTCTTCAGAGGGTGAATTTTATGGCCATTTATGCATGCTGTGCTTGCTCCGCAGCCATCAGTTTTGCAGAAGGGTTTTCCTGTTTTTATCGGGATTATCCTGCTGTATAGGGTCCCCAGCTGAGTCGAGTTGCCATTTTACCCAGCCATTTTCCACAAGCAATCTCCAGCTGGGGTGGTTGCTCTCTGCTGCCTTTGTGCATGTATGTAGTTGTGTGTGCCATCTTGGATCTACCATGATTTACTAGACCATGTAAATTTCACGTAGATTTCACCTCTCTACTGCTCCAGCGAGGTTGCTCTCTGTCCCAAAAGATTGAGAAGAACTACTGTTGGGTGAGTAGCAAGGAAACCCAATGCAAGCCAAACACATGCTGTTACTCTTTGTTTTCCCTGTAAAGTGAGAAGGAAAATAGGCACTATCAGAGCTTTCAGAAACTGCGGAGATTCTCTGATCTGAGCCACGGTGAGTTAGGGAGAAGGGAAAACATGTTCATTACAGAGAATCCGACCTGAAGGGAATGTACATTCAATGCAAAGCAGGCCAGATGTGCATCAGTGACCTAAGACATTACATCAAATGGCTTATGACATCACATCCTTGCTGAGTTCCCTCCCCAGGATTGGCCGCTCAAATCTCCAGGAAGTTCTCAACATGAGCCCTAGATGCAAAAGACACCCTCCCCTGAAGGAAGGGAATAAAAATCACCTTTAAGAGCTGCTTGTAAAACTATACTTGCATCAGATCATATCCAAGTTTGTCTGGGAGGGACCTCAGTGGGATATAATACTATAGAGTCCTCGCTCCAAATCAGTCATTTTCTCCAGAGGAACTGATGTCTGTAGATCAGAGGTAATTCTGAGAACTCTCCAGGTCCCTCCTGGAGGGTGGCAACTCTGCTGTTACCAAGATCCTTTTAATGACCCAGGCCATGGGGTTTGGACCTGAACCCTTCAGCACGTAACCCTCCAAATCTCCCCCCCCCCCTTGGCTTCCATCACAGACTATCAGAAAGCTGTCTTTATGGCCTTCCAAAAGTCGAGAGAAAATTCTGCAGAGGAATTTGGTGTTAGAAAAAAAGGAGTTTCTTCTTTACAGACGTCGGTTTTGTCCCACTGTCCGAAGAAGAAAGGTAGACAGATTTGAACTCATTCAAACAGGCTTTCAATAGCAGGAGGAATGAAGGCGAATCCTTATTGTCCATGCCAAGGAAATGGTTCGAAAGGAAAAGAAAAGCCTTTTCAGAGATGAGGAAGTGAAGTGTCGGCCTCGCATCACCCTCGTACGGAAAGCAAAAGAATTTGACACGGCTGCACTCGTTGGTCGTGGCGCCGGGAGAATGTGTTCCTGCTCCCCATCTGTTGCAGACTTTGATTTTCAAGCCACAGAATTTCAAACTTGATTTTGTCAACTGCTGGTCTCCAGATAGTCTTTTGTATTTGAATTTGAGGTCAAGAGACATATGAACTCTTTTTTTCCCCTTTCAAAAATGCTTTTTTTTAAAAAAAAAACATTGTTCCTTACAAGAAAGAAAAGCCTACTTTTTGGGAACAGGACTAAGAGTTTTGGAGAAAACTTGAATACTGGTTTGTAGTTTAAATCATACTGATTTTTTTCTCTTTTGGCCCTGAGCGCAAGATCCGTTTCAAATGGCTAAAAAGCCAGGGAGAGCAGAGCTGATAACCCCTATGGGGATACCAGGTAAAAGAT
Source organism: Sphaerodactylus townsendi (assembly GCF_021028975.2). NCBI lineage: Eukaryota > Metazoa > Chordata > Lepidosauria > Squamata > Sphaerodactylidae > Sphaerodactylus > Sphaerodactylus townsendi. The sequence goes on from NC_059438.1 coordinate 10,870,865, forward strand.
GAAAAATAGCAATTTTGGGGAGATGGCGGCTTATCTGAAGGAAAGTCCAGCAGCACCTTAGAGACCAATAATATTTGGGGTGGGGAATGTAAGCTTTTGAGAGTCCCCTTTGTCAAATATGAGTTAGAATGAAGATCGCCGAGTTCTTATATCCGAATCAGAAGTTGGAAGGGGTGTTGCAAACAAGAAATTCAGGATCAAAGGTACATTGCAAAGTGTAATCCTCCAGATTAGAGCAGAGGAGAAATGCTTAGGGACAGGAAATTGCCATCTGTAGTGAGATAAGAATCCTGTGTCCCTATTCTTCCCCCGGCTGGTTTTTCTAAATTTTGTTACTAGACCTGTTGCTTTTTCCATTGGATTTGGAAAACCCTTTGAACGCTACTTGATCTGTTTGCTGGGTTCTCAGAAACAAATACAATATGGCATAGTATTGGGGAAGGGGAAGGAACGATTGGACGTGTGTGTTATAAACTATGGATTGTGTGCTTTAAACTATTGGTAATTGATGATGCATTATTTGCAATAGTTTAAAAAGTTAGCCATATTGGACTGCAATAGTACAGTTAGATTTAAGTCCACTAGCACTTTAGGAACCAACCAGATTTTCAGGATTTAAGCTTTCAAGAGTCCAAGCTTCCTCTGTTAAGTTGCCTGATGAAGGGAGCTGTGACTCTCGGAAGCTGATACTCTGAAAATCTTGTTGGTTTCTAAGGTCGCTAGCGGGCTCGAATCTAAGGCACACGCAAAATAATGCATTTTCAAACCACTTTCACAACTGTTTGCAATTGGATTTTGCTATTCCTCACAGCTTCAAAGAGCACTGAAAGCAGTTTGAAAGTGCATTATTCTGCATGTGCGAAATGAGCCTAATTGTTTACATTTGACCTTTCTGCATTCTCATTTTCTTCACTTATAAGTTCCTGGGTTGTTGGGGGGTTTTTTTGGGGGTGGAATGTGTCAGTTCCACCTGTGTTTTGCTCCCGCTAGTGGTTGATTCGATATCACGCAGATTATATCCAGGATATCTCCCTTCAGATTTAAATTGCAGGTTTTTATGCCAGATGTAAACCTGTGCGATACCGAATTGACCACTAGAGGGCGAGAAACAGATGCAGAACGGGACCTCTCCCCCCCGCCCCCAAACAAAAAACAGGAACTTAACAAGTGATGAAAATGAGAATGCAGAAAAAGCCCAGTGCTAATAATGCCTTTGGTGGTGAAAAAACTTATACGCAAAATCTACTGTTCTAAACCTACCGAAGCCAATGGTCTTAGGAGGGTATAACTTGGTTTAGGATTGCACAGTCCTGCTATTAAAATTCCACAAATGATGTGCTTGTATCCTGTGCCCCCCCTACTCTTTTTTTTGCCCAGAACTGCCGATTTTACAAAATCAAAATACATAATATTTTGCTATTCAGCCTGTTATGATCTGCCTTGCAAATGAATGTTAGTTAGCCGTATCATAAATATGAGATATTTGAAGCCCTTAGAGCTATTTGCAGATAAGTTATAAAGCTCTAGCCTAGCCTAGCCTAGCCTAAGATTGATTTCAGAAATATCATCATGTGTATGTCAATATCATTAATTCTGAGGATATGGGAGAGACTCATATTCTCATTACCAGAGAATCTCCCGCCTTCTTCTCCCAGGTTGCTTTTATGTTGCCCATCTTTGAAACAATTGATCCCATATGATGTAGAATAATAGTGATATTTTCACCCTGTTAGTCAACCGCCTCCCACTGTTAATCAATAGGTAAAACCAAGGGCAGAATTCCTCAGGTATTCCTCCAAGTTCAATTAGAAGTTAGTCGAAACATTTCTTTCCTTTATTCATTTCATTCTTTTCTGCTGTGAGTAATTATGTTAGTGTTTTTCCCCCCTTTATTTTGTGCACACTGTCAGATATGTTAGGGATGGAAGTGTTGGTCCCATCTGTATCACACCTAACTTAAATAAAATACGTACATGATTTCTCCCTGAACAGATCCATTTTCTATCAAGGCCTGAATGAGCTTGGCAGGGGGGAAAATTTATTCCAGCTAAAATTAGCAATGGGCAAGCATCCCCACGTTTTATCTGATGCAGCAAATATCTTGCAAGCATTCTTGTCAGACAGTTGAAAATTCTAGGTGGGCATTTACAAACACTGGACCAGAC
>NC_059438.1:10873114-10904305 GCF_021028975.2 Sphaerodactylus townsendi
GCAAGCATCCTTGTCAGACAGTTGAAAATTCTAGGTGGGCATTTACAAACACTGGACCAGACAAAATACATGTACATATAAACCAGTGGTGGCGAACCTTTGGCACTCCAGATGTTATGGACTACAATTCCCATCAGCCCTTACCTATTGATTAACAGTGGGAGGCGGCCAATTGGACATGCTGGCAGGGGCTGATGGGAATTGTAGTCCATAACATCGGGAGTGCCAAAGGTTCACCACCACAGATATAAACTGTCAGTTTTCTTTAGGGTTTTCAGCTCTGGCTTGGGACATTCCTGGATATCGGGGTGGGGGGGTGGGGTGCCTCTGGAAGGGAGAGTCTGGGGAGAAATTTCATGAAGAATCTATGGTATACCATAGAGTTTGCCTTTTGACATTGCCATTTTCTCCTTTCCACACATCCAGACAACTCACAACAGCCAGTAAATTATATGCTTTAATAGATGGAGTTTTCCTTTCCCATCTTCTAAAAGTCAGAATTGCTTGGATCTTCCTGACACGTCTTAGGATAATATCTTTTGTGGTGTCAAATAATAGGTGCTTTTCTGTGCAACACCATTTAAAAAGATATCCGGCATTATGAAGTTAATAATATTTGCAGAATTGACTCTTCCTTCTCTTTTCCTGATTTTGCTTGCTTTCTGTTTGGTGTCTCCGAATCGAATAGCTAAACGATTCTTTTACATTATTATTTCCACGAAAAAGGCTGGATGCATTTGTGTGTGCATTTCCTAATAGGTGTTGGAAGGAAAATTTCCTGGACAGGCTAGAAAACGAGAGAAAATTTGGCCTTATTGCAGCAAATTCAATTTCATCTTTCTGTCCTGATAGCCGTAATGAGAAAATAACATTGTTCCACAACCGTCAAAATAATTCGCCTGACCAGGTTTTCCTTGCTACAAGTGCTGTAGAACTTAATATGGAGAACACAGCGTTCGGTGCATTTTCAAGTTCATATCTGAGGAATTTGAAACGTCTGTGAAAGACCTGATATTGATGCTTGCATCCAAAAGGCAATTAGAGCTGTAATATGCAGATAAGTTTGAATTTAATGGAGTGGCAAACTAGTTGCTGGCCGTCCGACATCTCTTCCCTCATTGCAAGAAGGATGGATGATGAAACCAAGAACCATCATGCTTATCTGAGATTAACAGCGCAATGCTGGGCAGAATTATTCCAGATTAAAACTGGTTGAAATCAGTGGGTTTAGACTGAAGTAACTCTGCATAGGTTTGAGCACACATGAGGCTGCCTTATACTGATCTGGTCTATCACGATCAATATTGTTTACTCTGGCAGGGGCTCTCCAGCGTCTCAGAGAGAGAAAGGTCTTTTTAATGTCTCCCATCTGATCCTTTTAGCTGGAGATGCTGGGAATCGAACCTGGGACCTTCTGCTTTCCAGTTACTCCAACAATGAACTACATCCCCTATCACAGGCTGCTGTGTAAATATTTACAGCTTGCTGCTTACATATTCATTCTGCTCCCAAGGTCTGAAGAAGAGAAGAGGAAGAAGAGTTTGGATTTACACCCCACCTTTCTCTCCTGTAAGGAGACTCAAAGGGGCTTTCAAGCTCCTTTCCCTTCCTCTCCCCACAACAGATACCTTATGAGATAGGTGGGGCTGAGAGAGTTCAGAGAGAACTATGACTAGGCCAGGGTCACCCAGCAGGAATGTAGGAATGCGGAAACACACCTGGTTCACCAGATAAGCCGCTGCCACTCAGGTGGAGGAGTGGGGAATCAAACCCAGTTCTCCAGATTAGAATCCACCAGCTCTTAACCGCTACACCACGCTGGCTCTCACAGAAAATGACATCCAAACAGCTGTTGATTTGGACAGTGTTCTTGCAACTGACCAATGAGTTCCTGTAAAAGTGGCCTCTTAAAAACAACCTGAGTCCAGCTGCTAAGGGAAGCAGCATCCCATTGCCTCCAGCTTTTAGAGCAACGGCCATGAGCATGTACTGGGTGGAGGATATAAAAAACCCCTTAACCTTAGCAAAAAAAATGGTGTAAGTGGATCTAATTAAAGAGCTCAAACTCTGTAACAGTACAGCTAATGTCAGCATTATTCATAACACAATGCAGGGGGAAAAATTGACGAAAAGAGCACAAATGGATTGCAGATTAAAATAAAGACACAAGGGAGCGTTGGCTCTGCCTGGAAGTAATAAGTGTTTGGAATGAACTACCTGGCAAGGTTTGGGAGCTGAAGATACCAAGGTCACTATTCAGAAAGGCCTGAGTTTTGACACTGTCGATTCACAGCATTAATATGGATGAGAAGGTAGCGAGCAAAATAACTCGCAAAGCTGACACCAAGAAACTGGAAAACAGGAATGTGGAAGGTCTCTGATGGACAGGGAGCAGTTTATGTTGTACTTCCAGCATGGTGAAGTGGTTAAGAGCAGGTGCACTCTAATCTGGAGAACCGGGTTTGATTCCCTGATCTGTCACTTGAGTTGTGGAGGCTTATCTGGGGAACCAGATTAGCTTGTGCTCTCCAACACATGCCGAGCTGGGTGACCTTGGGCTAGTCAGAATTCTTAGGAGCTCTCAGCCCCACCCACCTCACAGGGTGTCTGTTGTGGGTGGGGGGAAGGGAAAGGGGATTGTAAACCCCTTTGAGACTATTTACAGGAGAGAAAGGGGGATATAAATCCAAACTCCTCCTCCTCCTCCTTCTTCCCCCTCCTCCTCTGGAGAGTTTTTATCACATCATCGACCTCTGAGTTTGTTGTCCTCACCGTTGTTGTTCCTGGGGGGCAGTGATGGATTTTTTTGAAGAAAAAAAAAACTTTCATAACCAAACTCTCGTTTCGTGAAATATTTAGCAGCCTGCTAAAAGAAACGTTAGTTTCTTGCGCTCGCTGCTAAATAGCTGGGAATAAATAATTCACTAGAATTTGTTCATAAAACTTTTTTTAAAAAGAAAGGGGTAGCAGGTTGGGAGGGGAGAGGAATGCAGAAGAGAGAATTAAACGGCACTTTTTTTTTTGGGAAGATGCTGAAAGATGACTTCAACTAATCAGTCTCTACCTTCTGCCGGCTCCCCATGACACTTCATCACACACATCCGGGTTTATCATCACTCCTGACGGAAACTCTGCCAGGGCTTGTGTCTGGGCTGTCGCTTCCGATGAACGCCTCTTTCATCAGTGTGTTGTTCTCCTACTGGCTCCACGTTAATGGGCCGTGTTCTATTTTTGAACAAACGGCAGGGCAGTCCTGAAATGGCAGGAATCTCAGCGACGGGATTTAATTTTTCGTGGGATGTGAAATTATTGCTCCGTTTGATATGCTGTTGAAGGCTGTGCAGTGTAAATATTATTTCCGGGGAGCATCTTAGTTTTTACCGGGCGCGGTATATCTGGGAGCCAGTGTGGTGTAGTGGTTAAGAGCAGGTGGATTCTAATCTGGAGAACACGGTTTGATTCCCCATTCCTCCACCTGAGTGACGGAGGCTTATCTGATGAACCAGATATGTTTCTGCACTCCTATATCTGGGAGCAGCAGTGGCATAGGAGATTAAGAGCTCGTGTATCTAATCTGGAGGAACCGGGTTTGATTCCCAGCTCTGCCACCTGAGCTGTGGAGGCTTATCTGAGGAATTCCAGGATTAGGTCTGTACACTCCCACAACACGCCCAGCTGGGTGACAGGCTGAGTCACAGCTTCTCGAGGCTCTCTCAGCCCCACCTACCTCACAGGGTGTTTGTTGTGATGGGGGAAGGGCAAGGAGATTTTAAGCCCCTTTGAGTCTCCTGTAGGAGAGAAAGGGGGGATATAAATCCAAACTGCTCCTCCTCCTCCTCCTCCTCCTCCTCCTCCTCCTCCTCTTCTTCTTCTTCTTCTTCTTCTTCTTCTTCATTCCTGCTGGGTGTACCGTGGGCTAGTCTCAAAACAGTTTTCTCAGAACTCTCTCAGCCCCACCAACTGTGACTAGCCCAAGGTCACCCAGAAAGAATGTAGGAGAGTGGAAACACATCTGGTGAACCAGATGAGAGTCCAACACTCAAGTGGAGGAGTGGGGAATCAAACCCGGTACTCCAGGTTAGAATCTGCCTGCTCTTAACCACTACACCATGCTGGCTCTCCTGGCTGGAAGTTTCCGCAGCTCATTTTTCAGGTCGGGAAACTTGTGAGGAGGGATCAGAATGTGTTCTCACCATATGCAAGAAGAGGGGAGAAGGTGTTTTTTGAGGGGAGGGTCAGAATGCTGTTGTGCCAACACTTCCTTCCCCCTGCCCTGTGGGATGGGGCTGTAGGCCTCACAGATGCTCTCCATCCATGGTATGGACCCTTTGAGTTGCAGAGAGAACTAGGGTTGCCATCTCTAGGTGGGGTCTGGCCATCTCCTGATCTCCAGACTACAGAGATCTGTTTCCCTAGAGCAGTGGTGGCGAACCTTTGGCACTCCAGATGTTATGGACTACAATTCCCATCAGCCCCTGCCAGCATGGCCAATTGGCCATGCTGGAAGGGGCTGATGGGAATTGTAGTCCATAACATCTGGAGTGAAACTCTCCCTACAGCCTAGAAAGAAATGGGTGCTTTGGAGGACAGACACTATAGTACTATACTCTACTAATGACCCTCTTGTCCCTAAACCCATCCTTCCATGGCTCCACCTTCAAATCTCCAGGAATTTCCTAGCCCTGAGTTGGTAACCATACAGAGAACGGATGATTCTACCAGGTGGGTCAAGCTGTTGTAAAGCTTTCCCTTCTATCATTTGGCGTAACTGTTAAAGTGCCCAGAAACTCCCTCAACGTAACTTACAGATACAGAGTTCAGGCAATTTAGGATTTCACGGGTCTTGAGAAAAACGGATGACCCTGCTCCCCCCCATTCTATGAAGCCGACTTAATAACGCCCACCCCTGTTTCTGGAGCAGTTTCTAGAAGCCTGGCAGGCAACAGGGGAGAGGGTTATTTATAACTAACACGGAGAGGTGAGAAACGGACTCAATTGAGTGCTGGTTTATATACAGTTCCACTCATTTTATTCCTGGGTGGTACCCTACAAAAATCATAGCTAAAGAGACAATTTATCTCCAGGCCTCTCCCATTACTCCACTCTGAATGGATTATAAATCTCAAATCAAGCCCAAACCGGTTGTACAAATGATCTATTTCTTTCATTACTACCCCTTTATTGCTTCTCTCCCTCTTTCTGACACACCTTTGTATGAGGAGAAGGCAGGGAGCGAGGAGGTTTTTCCCCGGCGCTGCTGTATGAATCTGCACTGCAAGGGTTTCGATTACTTTTCAGAAGATGCGGGGATGCTTTGGGTTACTGTCCGATCATCCAGGCTAGATTGCAAATCCGAACGGTTTACTTTATTGAGGGATTTGCATCCTTTTCTTTGTATGGTCAGGGCCAGCTGACAGCCGCAGATGAAAAATGCCATAAATAGCAATTAAAACCACATAACTGGCACAGTAAAGAAATTATAGCACAGCAACAATTAATAATAATTTATTTATTTTATTTTATTTTTATTTATTATTTAAATTTATAGACCGCCCCATCCCCGAGGGGCTCTGGGCGGTGCACAACAATATCAGTGTGTATACAATGTATAATAAGGGTCACAATAGTGACCATATTTTCTCAAATCCATTAAAAACCATTAAAAATCATTTAAAACAGCGGTCAAAACAATAATAACAGCGTCCCACAACCCAATTCATTAAAACCTCCCCAGAAGGAGGAAATGGCTGGACTCCTCCCTAAAAAGATAACAAATATATATGCATGAATGGAATTATAAAAAAGGGAGCAAAGGAGCAGAGCAAAGGAGGAGAGCAAAGGAGCAGAGCAATGAATTTTTTTTAAAGTATGGAACTCGGATTGAAATCCCTGCTGTAACACTCTCCCATTTAAGGTTAAGAGCCTGTTTGAAAATGGCAGGTTTTGTTCCGGAATTTCCCATTTCTTCTGATACAAAAGCAGAAGTGATGGAATTGCGTCAGGGCGATGCTTTCAGATTCACCTCAATGGTTCAACCAGAGAATTCTGGGCAGATCCCAGAGTGTCACACTTATCAACTGTAACACTTCTGGTTTCGTGGTGGAACTGGCATGGGGTGTTAATGTGATGCTGCTGCCCCCCCCCCCCCGCCGCATTTCTCTTCATTCCCCCTTCCCTACCAGCCACACAATTGATCCTTCAGTACTGTTTTCTCAGACTGGGGTCCCTTCCGCACATGCAGAATAATGCATTTTCAATCCACTTTCCAAGTGGATTTTGCTATTCCACACAGTAAAACCCAGCTGCAACGTGCATTGAAAGTGGATTGAAAGTGTTTTATTCTGCATGTGCGGAAGGGGCCTAAAAGTGCACAAAAGGTCTGTGACTGACTGCTTCAGTTTGCTTGCTTAGGCCCAGTTTCAGTGCACACTGGATGCTGGGTCTGGAGAGGCTGAGGAGTGGCTTACTCGACCACCTGCCGAGGCTGTGAGCTTTTCCTGCAGTTATCGGAGAAATTCTGGCCAAGTCTTGTCCTTTCTCTGTTTTGATGTTTTATCCTGCAAAGTGTCTTAAAACAAACATGCCAACTGTGTTGCACTGGAGAGAGACCGATCCCCCCTTTACCCGCAGGGACTAAATGCGACTTACAACTGCTGAGTGAATAATTAGTTGTAATTAGCACCAGAAATTGATGCCTTTGGAGATAGTCTGCCAACTTTTTAAGCACTTTAATACTAATGGCTTTTTTCCCTAGGAATAAATCTTTACAGGAGGAAGCAAGTGCAAATTGATTTTTAAAGAGCCTGTCCGTTGTAGAATTTATCTTTCAAAAATGTTAGGTTTTAAAAAACAATTACCTTTTTACCTTTACAGTGTTTTAATGCTTTTTCGATAGGCTCGTTTTTATTCAAATATATTTTTCTGTCATCCTGGGTCCATTTCTTTTGGAACGCGTGGCTGTATGGACTGTATCCTTCTGCATAAGGCACGGGCTTAAAATCTGACAAGCAAGAGAGCCAATCTTTGCTTATGTGAAAATATCCCATGTTAATGATAATTAGATCTTATTTCCAAGCCGATAGATACCACTACTTTATATATATATATATTAGGCTGATCAGACGTCCCGCTTTTGGCAGGACAGTCCCGCCTTAAAACAATTTGCCCCGCGTCCTGCGAGTTTTTTTTTTCAAGTGTCCCGATTTTTGGAAGGCTGCCATGACTGCTCCTTCTGAGGCTTATGAGCAGTGCGGCAGTCTCCGCGCAAGCCTCCCATTTCCCCAGCCTCTGTCACGAGTAAGGCTCCTGCGGCTGCATGCGCGCATCTTGGCACCACACGGCCACCCACCTACCCACCCTCGGTCCAGTTCACACACATATATATTATTATTATTATATATATTATAATAATATATATATATATTATATTATTATATATATAATATAGGTAATGGTGTTATCAATGCGGCTATATATCTATTGGTACATATCGGCTATATATCTATCGGTACATACACACACACACACACACACACACACACACACATATACATACATATAATTATTATAAATATGGGGACAGTGCACCAGAACATTTTCTTGTTCAGTTCTAATGAGCAGATTTTATATAAAGGAAACCCGGAGAGTAATGTTTATATATTTTTATAATTTATTTTTTGTGACATATATCGCCAATCCCCAGAGGGATTTCGAAAGTGGCTTACAATCAATATATAATAAAACATATAAAAACCGTGCAAAAATACAAATTGCAGAATATAAATGCTAAAACCAGGTTTAAAAACAATTAATTCTAGCTGGCACCAGAAATAGTCCTAAACAATATAATGGAACAGGTGTGAAGGACGTATCCCAAGTGGCAAGGGTCAAATGTCCATGGGCTGTAGCCATTTAGTCACGTCGGGGGTGGAAAGCCCCTCTTCCTTTCCCCCACTTTGAGCTGACCTGGTGCAAAAAAACTTGTTTGATCATGGTGGGGGAGGGCGGCTGCCTAAATTGGGGGAGGGGCAGAAAACTCAGATTTTCTACTGGGCTACATTTTCCCTAGATACGCCTCTTCTAGGAAGGGATCAAGAATGATATCAGAGAGGGTGCCAGGCTGGCCAACAGGAAAGGCTCAGAGCTACCCAGTCTTTTGCATCCCCTGTCAAGGCATGAGTACAGAATTTGCGGTCTGTTTCTTTTTAAAATAGAAATGCAAAAAGATTAGTCACCTATTTCCAAAAGTGTTTTTTTCTTTAAAAAGATGCTTAAATTTGCTTTGGTACCTTTAATGACAGGAAAAAGAATTTTATGACGCTAGATATCATTTTCTTATTTATTTTGATTGCAGAAAATAATGCTAAGAAAAGTTGAAGAGAAGTCCAAATGTGATAGATTGACTCAATTAAGAAAGCTATGACTCTCACTCAATTTGCAAAGCTGTCACAGAGAGGACTTCTTGGAGGTCATTAATTAATACGATCGCCATAAGTCGAAAGCTGCTTGTCAGAACTTCGCACAAGCGCACACAATTTTCTTAACTATTCCCATTGCATTCGTTATTAGATGCAGTCATTTTTTTCATGATTATACTGGGTTTTTTTGTTCAGTTTCAATGGAAAGATGACCGCTGTGATGCATTCCCATCTAATGCCATTGGTTTGCTGATTTAATTAATTTTGGCTGCCCTAATGAATGCAGTGAGGAAGGCATTTAAGGGGATGGGAGGTTTGGATATTAGTCCATCCCTTAATGAGTAGGGCATCTCTAGAATTTTGTGTGTCACCCTTACTGAGACATTTGCCCTCATCAAAGAGCGGCTACTAGCAATGGATTATCAACAACTGCAGAGCTTGGCCCACAAATCCTGCTGCAGCCAATGAACGTGGCAATTCCATTTGTGCAGGGAAACCCAGCCTACTATATTGCAGCTTACCAACCCTATATATGGGAGAGCCTACATGCTGGCTAGATTTAACATTATGCCATCCCTCAGCTTCCATAGAGGAAGACTCAAGGGTACTGTAAGCGATAAGAGGCTTTGCCCCTGCAGTCCAGGGCAGTTGGATTCCATTAGCATATTCTCCCTCCACTGCCCACTTTACCCAGAATCCAAGCAAGATCCAGCTTATTATTACAAATCATTGACTCTATAGAAACCCTGACCAGAGCTTGATAAAAGTAAATATGCTCTTTAAACTGTAATGACCTTGATTGTTTATTAGAGCAGTGGCAAGAAGTTTCTGGCTGAGGTTTGCAAACTGAAACTTATGATCCAGTGTGAAGTTTTGTATCTAGTAATTTTAACTGTATTTACATTGTATGTTCTGTATGCCAATAAAGGCTTATTGAAGTGGGAATTCTTCACACACACACACACACACACACACACACACACACACACACACACACACACACACACACACACACACACACACACACACACACACACACACACACACACACACACACAAAAGACCCCCACTCTGTGCTTTTAAAACTGTAGTATGACCACATAAAGCTCTCCTCCCCTGCCTGGGAGAGAGGGGAAAGGACACACAAGGAATCTGGGAAGAAAGGAAGGAAATTTTTCTCTTTCTCACAATACTAGAACCAGGGGCATACATTGAAAAATGCTGGGGAAGGTAGAACTAATAAAGGAAACACTTCTTCACTAGCGTGTGATTGGTGTTTTGAATATGCTACCACACAGGAGGTGGTGATGGCCACTAACCTGGATAGCTTTAAAGGAGAAACTGGACAGATTTATGGAGGAGAAGTCGATTTATGGCTACTCAATCTTGATCCTCCTTGATCTGAGATTGCAAATGCCTTGCAATAACAGACCAGGTGATCGGGAGCAACAGCCGCAGAAGACCGTGGTGTCACATCCTGCATGTGAGCTTCTCCAAGGGCAGTGGTGGGCCACTGCAGTAGCAGAGAGCTGGACTAGATGGACTTTGGTCAGATCCAGCTGGCTTTGTTCTTATGTTCTTATGTTCTAAAGGAGGACCTGAGTGACTGGTTGTGGGCAGGGGGGACAGGGGCTTTGGGAACTGTCTGTCCAGGGCCCCCAAAATCTGAAACTGGACCTGCCACACTTTCCCAGTAATGAGAGGGAAGCCGGAGGGAGGCTGTGCACAGTTTCCCTGCCAACTGCAAATGCGTAAGGTAGATTGCTCTTTCGAGTGTTTTTAAAGCAAATGGCTGAGATCTTCAGGTTTATGGATGTGTGTCTTGGAGTGTGAATGGAATATTTTAGCATGATGTTTATTGAGGAGGGGCATGGGAGGGGAAAGGCTGATGTTTAAACATAGCTTACTCAGGCACGGGCTTGGCAGGATAAGCACTTGAGATCTGTGAAAACCCAGGAATACATTTCAGGGAGTCTTCTCGTCAGCTTCTTTCACAACTTCAGTTCCCTTGAGATTCACAGTGAATTAAACAGAAGAGGCGAGAGATGCAGATTTTCATAATACCGAGCCCTTGGCTAGGCTAAAGAGGATACAGTCTGAGATCTAGACTTTTTATGGGCTTGTATTCTGCCTCTCATTAAGTACGCATTCCTTCCGGGTTGGATTCTCAATTATGCACTCATTTTGATCTCTTCGGAAGTCACCCTGCTCTTAAATCAGAGAAGCTCCACAGTTTCTGATACCAGGCAAAATGCGACATTTCCTTCCTTTTGCAGCAAAGGGAATTAGGGTGGATTATGCACGCTTGGGGATTTCCAGCTCCTCTTCACCTTCCCCCGCAAAAGCTCTTCTAGCCAGGATCAAAAGGGCTCATTCTTTTCTTTTTAAATCATGCTGCAGGTGTATTGATAACGCAATAGGCCCATGAAATCAACATTGGCGTTATTGATTGACCCAAGATGGCTCCACAAAAAATAAAGTTGGGCACAAAAAGGACGCGGAAGGTGGAGAACTGTAGTGCTGGTATTCACAGTCCTGTGAATCGGCAATCATCTTGGAGCTCACTGGAAGAAGGGGGCGCATCTAAAAATATATTAGACAGAAGAAGAAGAAGAAGAAGAAAGAAAGAAGAAGAAGAGAGAAGAGAAAGAAGAAGAAAGAGAAAGAGAAGGAGGGAGGAGGAGGGAGGAGGAGGAGGAGGAGGGGGCAGCAGTTTGATTTACATCTCCCCTTCTCTCCTGTAGGAGTCTCAAAGGGGCTCACAATCTCCTTGCCCTTCCCCCCTCACAACAAACACCCTGTGAGGTAGGTGGGGCTGAGAGAGCTCTGAGAAGCTGTGACTAGCCCAAGGTCACCCAGCTGGGGTGTGTGGGAGTGCACAGGCTAATCTGAATTCCCCAGATAAGCCTCCACAGCTCAGGCGGCAGAGCTGGGAATCAAACCCAGTTCCTCCAGATTAGATACACAAGCTCTTAACCTCCTACGCCACTAAGCGCGACACTAGGGTTGAGATTCGACAGTCCAAATCCGAATTTTTACCGAATTCGTGACGATTCGACGGGATTCGGAAGAGCAGGCCGAATCTGAGCCTCCGGTTCTAACAGATCCAGTCCATGGGATTCGGATTTCACGTCGGACTGCGTTTTATTTTGGTGTTTTTTTCACATTTCGGCCTGCAGGGGAGACATTTGTAACACATCAGCACTGTTTCAGGGTATCATCAGGAGACTGTCCTGATGTGATACCCTCCAAGTTTGCTGCATTTTAGGGGGTTGAAAGCGCGGACCCTCAAAAGTGGTATTCCCTATCCCCCCATTCTTTCCAATGGGAACTAAGGAGATGAGGGCTACCCTTTGAGGGTCCATAATCTCTTGGCCCCCCCCTGAACTAAACTGCACCAAATCCGGGAGGGTATCATCAGGACAGTCTCCTGATGATACCCTGAAATATTAAATTGATATACATCTACAAATGCACTTCTAGGTAATTTCCAGATTTAGTTTGCAGTGACTTAGCTGCATTGCTGCTTCCATTAGGGAATTTCTGAGGGGCTGTGGAGTGCACATTTTCGGCGGTAAACCCACAAAACTTTCAGGGTATCTTCAGGAGAGTCTCTGGATGACACCATCCAGGTTTGGGAACTTTACTCAGGGGAAGTGGGAGATGGGCCCTACCCTTTGGGTCCCATAGAATTAAACCCTGAAGCAAAATTCCCCAAACCTGATGGTGTCATCCAGAGACTCTCCTGAAGATACCCCTGAAAGTTTCCTAGACCATACCTTCAGAAATGTGCACCACAGCCTCTCTACTCAGAAATTCTATTGACAGCACACAGCTAAGTCAATGCACGTTAATCTTGGGCAAATTTCTGGGGTGCCTGCAGGGGACGCATTTTGAGATGTATTGGCAATTAAATTATCAGGGTATCATCAGGTGACTGTCCTGATAAAAGTTGCCCACCCTTTTCTGGTGCAGTTTGGTTCAGGTATGGACCCCTCAAAAGGGTGTAACTATCCCCCATTGTTTCCAATGGGAGCTGATAGGGATGGGGTTACACCTTTGAGAGTCCAGCACCACTTCTGAACCAAACTGCGCAAACTTTGGGGTAACATCTATCAGGACAGTCTCCTGATGTTACTCCTGAAAGTTTAGTGCAATCCTAGCTTTAAAAATGCTGGTTTGCGTGTTTCACAGCTCACTCCTCCAGCAGGCTTCATGTGCAAGAGCGGTGAAACATGAAAACCGGAATTTTTTAAAGCTAGTGGCGCAAATTTCAGAGGTATCATCAGGAGACTGTCCTGATGACACCCCCAAGTTTAGTGCAGCTTGGTTAGAGGGGACCAAAGTTATGGACCCTCAAAGGGAGATCTATCCCCATTGGGTTCCAATGACAGCTAAGGAGATGGTGGCTACCATTTTGAGGGTCCATAACTTTGGCCCCCCCTAAACCAAACTGCACCAAGCATGGGGGGGTGAAATAAATGGATAGTCTCCTGATGATACCCTCGATATTCGAATGCTGATATGTCTAAAATGTGCCCCTGCGAATAGGCACCCCCCAAAAGTACTTGCCCAAGGATTGTTTTCTGCAGTGACTTCTGCATTGCTGTCAATGTATGGAATTTCTAGTGGAGGGCTGTGGGGTGCACATTTATCAAGGTACAGTCACAAAATGTTCAGGGTATCTTCAGGAGAGGAGTCTTTTGGATGACTACCCATCCAGGTTTGAGGAACTTTGCTTATGGGGGGCAGTGGGAGATGGACCCTACCCATAACATTGAACCCTCTTGAGCAACGGTCCGCCAAACCTGGATGGTGTCATGAAGGGGCTTCTCCTGAAGACACCCTGAAAGTTTTTTGTGGAGTTTATATGAGAATGTGCACTCCACAGCCCTCCCCTAAAGAAGCCTCCTATTGGCACTACAATGGAACCAACTCAGCCTTCCTACAGAGCACAGCAGAATCTGGGGGAAATTTCTTTAGTGATTAATGAGGGTGCAGTTTTGGGAGGCCATTGTCACTAAAATTTTTTGGGGTATCGCCAAATGTACTGTCCCTAATGATACTCCCTCAAGTTTGGTGAAGTTTGGTTCAGGGGTCCAACGTTATGGACAGCTTCAAAAGTGTAGCCCCATCTCCTGTTAGCTTCCATTGGAAACAATGGGGGGATGGGGCACTGCTTTAGAGGGTCAATAACTTTGCCCCAGAACCAAACTGCATCAAGCAGGGAGAATCATCAGGACAATCCAGATAAATATCCTGAAAATCTTGGTGCCGCTAGCTTTAAAATTGCGTCCCCTGCAGGCCAAAACGTGTAAAAACACCCAAAATTAAAAAAAATAATAAAACGGACCCGAATTTTTCGGATTTACCCAAATTTTCGGGTATATCCGAATTGGCTATGATTCGGATTCGGGCATACAAATCATTTTATGCCCCAAAATACCCAAATCCGAATTTTACCGAATTTTTTTAGTATTGACCAACCCTAGTAGACACAGAGGAGCAGATGGATATTCAGCACACCCATGTGGAAGTATATTTGGCTGGAGACAACATTCAGTGGCTGAGAAGTTCAGAATCTTCCCTGGAGAATCAATGGCCTGAACTGGGATGAGATGTCTTCCTGTGTTCATCTCAACATGGTGGTATAATGTGTTGATGGATGTCCATACATTTATAATGGCTAGAAACATAATTCAGGCTCAAAAGGAATTACAGCTAAATAGCCCAAGGTTCAGTGAATTTGGAATTTCCATCAGAACTTTTGGCCAATGTCAGAATTCCAAATAGGGACTGAACTGAGCTTCTGCTGAATTTTGGGGGAATGAATAGATTTCATCCTCTTTGAAGTAACTCCCAAATATGTCCCTTTCTTCCTCTTGCATCTCAATGATGAGTTGCATTCCCAATCTCCTGTTTTGCATCAAACTCAACAGCTGTTTGTCGATTACACTGTTACTACCGCATTTGCTGGTGTTTCTTAAATAACTCCGATGTAGTCTTCCTAATTAGCTGGAGTAATTAGATCATCATTAATACCACATTGTGGTTTTCCTCTTTATTTTTTTATTTTTTTTGCTCATTGAAAAGTTGATTCTCACTTGGAAGAATTTGAAATGGTAGCCAAGCAGCTGCTCATGGAGGAAGAAGAAGAAGAAGAAGAAGAAGAAGAAGAAGAAGAAGAAGAAGAAGAAGAAGAAGAAGAAGAAGAAGAAGAAGAAGAAGAAGAAGAAGAAGAAGAAGAAGAAGAAGAAGAAGAAGAAGAAGAAGAAAAAAAGAGGAGTTTGGATTTATATCCCCCCTTTCTCTCCTGCAAGGAGGCTTACACTCTCCTTTCCCTTCCCCCCTCACAACAAACACCCTGTGAGGTGCGTGAGGCTGAGAGAGCTCTGAAGAGCTGTGACCAGCCCAAGGTCACCCAGATGGCGTGTGTTGGAGTACACAAACTAATTTGGTTCCCCAAATAATCCCCCACAGCTCAAGTGGCAGAGCGGGGAATCGAACCCGGTTCTCCAGATTAGAGTGCAGTTGCTCTTAACCACTACACCACGCTGTCTCTAAAGAGTTTTTGTGGGCCAACACGGTTGACCTTGCTACGTTGTTAGTTCCAGGGTCTCCAAGATGAGATTGTAACGGTGTGTGAATAGGATTGCCAGCTCCAGGTTGGGAAATATATGTTTGTTTGTTTATAAATTAGATTTATAAACTGCCCTCACCTGGTGATTTGGGGGAGAGGTGATTTGGTGATTTGCTGGTGATTTGGGGGAGAGGAAGAACTTCAGTGGGGTATAATGCCATCATCCAACGCAGTCCTTTTCTTCAGGTGAACTGATCGCTGTTACCGGGAGATCAATTGTAATCCCAGGAGATCCCCAGCCACCCCCTAGAGCTGTGGTGGCGAACCTTTGGCACTCCAGATGTTATGGACTACAATTCCCATCAGCCCCTGCCAGCATGGTCAATTGGCCATGCTGGCAGGGGGGTGATGAAGATATGTAATCCATGTATCTGGAAGTACCAAAGGTTCCGCCACCACTCCTACTAGAAGTTAGCAACCCTATGGATGAGGGAAGTGACAACCCGCCTGACCCTACAGGCCAAAAGGCAAACCAAGCCCATGTTATCTTGCTATAAACACAGAAAGGAATAATACGTTTGTAACCTCTATCTGTGGGTTCTGTGGGGCAGAACTTGGAATGAGTTTGCAACAACAATTTTTAAAAACAAAATGGTTTACTTTCTTAACATATAACATCAAACATCAACATTTAACATCACATTTCAAGGTCCTGTTCAGGTTACATTTTCAAGTCCTTATATTTACAGTCTTCTGATATTGCCAAGTGGGTTGCAGTCTTCTTTGCAAGTGGGTTGGCTCCTGAAGACTCCAAGGGCTTGGTGAACAGGATTCAACATGATGAAGGTTTCCAGGAGAACTCTCACCCATTACAACCACAAAAAGAAAGCAAACCCTTTAACAATAAGGTGTTAAGGGCTTATACAACCAAAGCGTCCAAGTCTGTAGCCTTGTCTCTCTCCAAACTAGCTCTGCAAAGTCCTCTTCTGCTGCTTGAGTCCTCCACTCCTTTACTGGTCTGTAACCCATTCTGAGCATGTAAGCCACACGCCGTTCACTTACATATCCACCCCTGGTTTGAGAAATCAGCTGGTGGGCAGGGTTATCCACCCGCTTGATCCAAAGACCGCTAATAACCCTATAAGACTTGGCTCTTGGATGGGTTGTATTTCCCACAGGAGTTTGGATTGTTTAAATCGCGTCCTGTGGTACACACACCCCTTGCCCAATGCAGCTTTGCGTGTACGACGCGAGCCTTTTTTTTTTTTGTGCGCGATTTGGATGTTTTAGTGCATCTGAGTTTAGTTTATCAATGGTAGTGACAATTAAAATCCCTATTAGGCCCTAAAATGCCAAGACCGACCTTTTGTGTTTCTCCTCTGGCCCTGGATCGCTCATAGAGTGATAAAATTGAAGCAGCGGCTTGGCTGTTCAGGGAGTCTTGTGGAATATATAGCCTTTGATTAATACTCTGAATCCGAAGTCTTGGATTAAATATATTGAAAACATTTAATAATAACCTTTTCCCCGGGGTGTGATATGCCTAGGATTTCATCTCCCTCCTTGTATCTGAGGTTAAAGTTAGCTTTCTAGCTCTCTGAAGGTTATGACTTCTACCTGGTGCGATCTCTCCAGTGATGCTTATTTCAGTTATGCTTATTTCAGAAGTGGGATTGAAATGAATTTACAGGTTTTTTGCTGCTGAGCAGTTATAGCAACAGAAACAACTCAGTGGCCAAGATGATCCACTGGGAATTTATGAAAGAATTACAACATAAGAACAGCTTTCAAGAACTGCGGTGAGACATTGTCCAGAGAGAAAGTAATGGAAAATGAGAAGGTCAAGATCCTGTGGGACTTTCGAGATCCAAACGGACAAAGTGCGTTGAAACACAATACAACCAGACATCACCGCGGATTGAGGACAAGAAAGTGGAGCATCGTTGACATAGCAGTCCCCAGTGATAGCAGGCGGTCATTGAAAAAAAGAACAGGAGAAGCGACACTAGATACTGCGATCTTTGAAAATCCCGAGCTTCAGCGCCTATGGCATAAACCAGCTGAGGTCGTCCCAGTGGTAATCGGGTCTGCTGGGTGCCATCATCCCAAAAACACTAGGGCAAGCACTTAAAACATCTTCGAATTGACAAAATTAACATCTGTCAAATTCAGAAGCAGCAGCCCTGCTGGGATCCGCACATCAATACTAATGCATGAATGTTAACTCTCGTGGAGCCTCTGGGTGAGGAGCCTCGAATTTCCGTAATGGGGAAGAAGCCAACAACCGAGCTACAAGAGATCTGGCAACTGCTAGAATGTCAACAACAACAACAACAATAATAATAATCAGGCGGGGGTAGGGAAAGTCATGGAGCGCTATGGATTTTGGTGCAATAATCCATTTTTCCATGAGAAAATAATCCATGAGAGCCAGCGTGGTGTAGTGGTTAAGAGCAGGTGCACTCCAACTGACCAGTAAAAAAAATAACCCACTTCGATCTTCTGCCTTTATCTGTTGTGCTGTGTGCAGAAATTGGTGAATAGTTTTGTAGCATTTTTTAAAAATGTCTTTTTTGGTTCCATGATCGTTGGTTTCGGTCTGCCTAATTTGTGTTGTTGTTGTTGTTGATAAGTGTTTTCTTCTCTGTGTGCAGAAATTGGGTGAATAGTTTTTTGTAGCATTTTTAAAAAAAAAAATTTGGTTCCATGATCGTTGGTTTCGGTCTGCCTAATTTGTGTTGTTGTTGTTGTTGATAAGTGTTTTGCTTCTCTCCACCTTCCTCTTTGGGGTTTATCTGAGGGGAGAAGGTTGCCCCTATTTTCACCCATTTGCATTTAATGCTAGCTGAGGTCTGTGTCCAGTGCCATTAAACTGCAAGTGACTTTCTGCAACTCAGGAACAAACTTTCGAGGCAAGTGAGAAGCAGAAGTGGTTGGCTGTTGCCTTCCTCTACCATGTTCCTTGGTGGTCTTCCTTCCAAGTCCCAACCCTGCTTAGTTTTTGAAACCTGATAAGATCGAGTTATACCACGCTGCCTTCTCTCCGCCTGGCTAAAGAGTAACACTTCAATTCCAGTTCTGTGACTGCCATGGTAAACTGGCACATGGTTCTATTAGAATCATAGAGTTGAAAGAGACCCCCAAGGGACCATCAAGTCCAACCCCCTGCCATGCAGGAAGACTGACAGTCAAGCCACTCCCAGCTAGAACCAGGGGAGGCATTCATTGAAAATGCTGGGGAAGAATTAGAGGGGACTAATAAAAGGAAACACTTCTTCAATGGCGACGCGGTGATTGGTGTTTGGAATATGCCGCTATATGAGGTTGGTTATGGCCACTAACCTGAAGATAGCTTTAAAAGGGCTTCTGGACAGATTTATGGAGGGAGAAGTTTCCATACTATGGCTACCTCAATCTTGATCCTCCTTGATCTGAGATGCAAAACGCCTTAGCAGACCAGGTGCTCAGGGGCAGCAGCAGCAGAAGGCCATTGCTAACATCCAATGCGCGTGAGCTCCCAAAAGGCACCTGGTGGGCCACTGCGGTAGCAGAAACGTCGCTGGACCAGATGGACTCTTGGTCTGATCCAACAGCAGGGCTAGTTCTTATGTTCTTATGTTCTTTTATATGTTCATCCAGCCTTCTGTTTAAAAACTCTCCTAAGAAGGAGACTCCACCATTCTCCGAGATAGTGAATTCCATTGTCAAACAGTCCTGACGGTCAGGAAGTTCTTCTATTAGTTAAGCTCTGCCCCGATTCACACAATTGTTTTTGTTTTATGATTCAGTATACAAGTGCGCAAAGAAAAATACTTTAATCTGGAGCCACTGCAATCGCGTGTCCAAAGCTAATAAAGGCGCAAGCATTACGCTTACGATACGGTGAGCTGCAACCTACTCTTCACTGCAGCTGCAGATTGCATAGGAGTTTATATTATTATTAACAAAGTGAAGATCTTCCCTTGCATCGCAGATTTTTTTACTTACCAAACAATTTGCTGACTTCTGCAGAAGCTCAGTGAGTTTATTTTGTTATTGAGGGGAGGGAGGGGGCCAGAACGGGGGTCCTTGAGTGAAATTGTCCGGGGAGTTGAATCAACACTTCGGTACGCCTGGGGGCATTATTAACACTGTCCAATTAAGCATCATTTAAGGATGCAAAACTGCCCAGTTTTGCATTTATGAAAATGAGCTTAATGAGCTTGAATGGATGCATTAATTCGTTAATAGAGTTCTGGGTTTCTCGATGACCTCTCACTGTTAGTATTGGCTGTATGTCTCCAAATTGGCAGTAGATACAGAATAGTCTCAAGGGGGTTACACTCTCTTCCCCACCTTATAAAACCCTGTGAAGGTGGGTGGGCTGCCAAACCCGAAGAACTGTGGCTAGTCCAAGGTCCCCAGCTGGCAGGTGTTGGAGTGCACAAACTTATCTGGTTCACCAGGTAAGCCTTCACAGCTCAAGTGGCAGAGTGGGGAATCAGTTCCCCCTCACTCTGCCCCTGAACTATTGTACCCACCTCTCGCCAGGAGCGGAATTACAGTTTTTAAGTGTATTGTGTATTTACCTGATTGTTCATTTTTATGCATTAGCCTCCCCAGCCAGACTTCAGACCGGAAAGGGTGAGATACAAATCCAATCAATCAATCAATCAATCAATCAATCAATCAATCCAATCAAATCCAATCAATCCAATCCAATCAATCAATCAATCAATCAATCAATCAATCAATCCAATCAACCAAAGTTTTTTTGCAATTCGTTTTAAAAATCCTCTGTCCAGGATTACCAAGACTGTATTGTGGTATAGTGCCTAGCTGTTTGGCCTGTTCATAATTATTATTACTGCAGTGACCAGGGGCATACAGTGGTGGCGAACCTTTACAGCACTCAGATAGTTATAGATTCTGAATTCCCATCCCAGCCCCTGCCAGCACATGGCCAATTAGCCATGCTGGCGGGAGATGATAAGTATTGTAGGCGCTAACATCTGAGTACCAAAGGTTCACACCATGAACTGGATGTATTTTTCCTCCTTCTCGAGTTAGGTAGTTTTGCTGTGACCCAATTTAAGATAATTCAGATTTATCAACCCCTTTAATTAAGAAATGAAATTGCTGCTTCATTCTCTCTTTATTTTTTCTCGGAGAATTTCTGATTCCTCCAGAAGATGGATAGATACGCATGATTAATTCATGAACTAATGTTAACTACAGAATTTGCAGGTTAAAGGTTTAGATTTTGTTAACGATTTAATGAACTGAACAAATACTTAAGATGTAGGATAGATCCCCCCCCCCCACACACACACATTTCCTCGTCAATCATGCAGCAACGGTAATGTGGAGGGCTATTAATTCCCCGCCCCCCCCCCTGCTTGTTAATGACATCTCATTATTCCATTAATGATTTACTACAGGATTACTGGTGTTTATGCATTTTGATTTGCATTTATAAAAGATAACCAGGTTTTCCTTGCAAAACAGAAGAGCCACATTTTGCCTGATTGTGGCTGCCAGCCCTGGATTGGGAAATACCTAAGGATTTTGGAGGTAGAGCCCAGGGAGGGCAGGATTTTGACAAGGGGTGGGGGGGTTAGGTGGAGAATTATATAATACCATAAACTTCACCTTCCGAACTGGCGATTTAATTCAGGTGAACTGATCTCTGTCGTCGGGAGATCAGTTCTTAATCCCAGCCACCAGCAAGAGGTTGGCCACACTACATTTTACCCTGCTGGTGTCCCTCCCATCCCCAAACTGTCCCCTCTCAGACTCCACTTCCAAATCTCCCGAATTTTCTCAACCTGGAGTTGAGCTCCACCCACACTGTATTGCCTGTATTGTTGTGTTTGTTGCTGCACTGTATAGTTCCACAAGGCCTGTAAAACAGAGATATTCAAGAAAGTCCGATGAAGAAGAGAGGAGGAGGAGGAGGAATTTGGATTTATACCCCACCTTTCTCTCTCCTGTAAGGAGACTCAAGGTGGTTTGGAGACTCCTTTCCCTTTCTCAACCCACAACAGACCCCTTGTGAGGTAGGTGGAGCCTAGAGAGTTCCGAGAGAACTGTGACTAGCCCGAGTTCACCCAGCAGGAATGTAGGAATCACGGAAGCTGTCTAGTTCACTGGATAAAGCCTCTACCACTCAGGTGGGAGGAGTGAGGAATCAAACCCAGTTCTCCAGATTAGAATCCACCTGCTCTTAACCATCACACCATGCTGCCTTTACCTGAAGTGCCCATTTATCCCAAATTCCATCTTCTGGCTTCCTGACAACTTACCACCTACATGCTTCTGTCATCTAGTATCACCCTGTTATATTATTTTCTCCCATGCTCAGATAGTGGGCTCTGGGCAGGAGGTAAATTAGAGTAGTTTCCATAGGAATTTATCGCTATCGTTGTTAAGCCATCTGTACTTTGTTGGATCTTAAACTTGAGTTGGTTTTATAATGATGATTTTGCAGACTGTTTTAAAATACGTTTGTATGTCGCCCTCCTGAGCCTAGCGCCTTAGTCGGGATATAGGCGGGAGATAGGTCTAATTAATAAATAATAATAATTATATACCTGCTTGAATTGAAGTTCTCTGAGAATTCTCCTTTAGCAGACAAAACTTTTTTCCCCATTCTGTCCAAAGTCTCGCCACTAGACTTGATAAAACCCACCACTCCCTTTGCACTTCTTTAGCTGGTTTTCAAAGTACCACTATGGAGTCTCGGAGGGGACTTAGGCACTATCCAATCACCCATTTGCAGAAGATCTCCAGGTTTTAACAGCCGTGCCGGAAGAGAAAAGGCATCGTGGGGATCATTCCACTCCTATGGAAGGAAAAAGAAAACCAATTAATGACTTCCTTTCAGCCGGAGATGTGCAGAATAATAATTTGGAGTCTGGCTTGGCAGGCGACTGGGTTGGGGATGGAGGGGAGAGGATTTATTAGCACATTCTGGGACTGTGTGAATGCCAGCACTGCAGTTCTCTACATCTCAACTCAACTTACAACTGGGATCAATACTGCACTCGCAGTTTCCCCTTGTATATTTTATTTATGGAGCACATATTTTGAAACCTTCGGGGCGGGGAGAGGAAAGGAGAGGATTTATTGTCACCACCGCCTTTGATTTAAGCCCTCCAGATAGTTTGTTGTTTGCTGAAACAAAAACCAATATTGTGCGCAGGCCGAGATTCTGGGTGTGCGTCTGTGAGAAGGCGACTGCTTTCCGTTTGCTTTTGAAGAAGAAGAAGAGTTTGGATTTATATTCCACCCTTTCTCTCCAGTAAGGAGACCCAAAGGGGCTTACAATCTCCTTTCCCTCTCCCCCCCCCAACAACACCCTGTGAGGTAGGTGGGGCTGAGAGAGCTCCAAAGAACTGTGACTAGGTCGCCCAAGGTCACCCAGCTGGCATGTGTTGGAGTGCACAAGCTAATCCAGTTCACTAGATAAGCCGCCACAGCTCAAGTGGCAGAGCGGGGAATTTCAAAATTCAGACCAGAGATGTTTTTGTTAGATATTTTGGATCTAGTCATAGAAAAGAAAAATTAAAAATTAATATTATATATGGTTTCAGCTGCAAGAACTCTACACAAACTCCAACAGTGAAATATTGGTTAAAGAAGCTGATTAAATACCAAAATCGGGAAACATTTATAGAGGGTTGGGAATTATTGGTAAGATATATTAAAAGTAAAAGAAAATATCAATACTTGTCAGTGTGTCTTCAACATTAGGGAAAATGGATATAGTTTTGTGTTATAAGAATAAATGAATGGTAATTGCATTAAAGACAAATATATAATTGGAAGAATTAAATGATTGTAAAATTCTTAATGAGATCGTAAGAGAACTGAATTATTGTTCAAGCGGGAAGTTTTTAAATGAGAAAGATAAGATTAATAACATAGTTATTATAGTTATTGTAAAGTATTAAGGGAAAGTGAATTGTGTTTTCTTTTTTCATTTTGTATGTATAGTAGATTTGGATGTTCAACGAGATATTTGTAAGAGATAAAGTAATAAAGATTTAAAAAAGAATTACAGAAAACATTGTGGAAAAAGCAAGACAGCACATACAATAAACAGAAAGTACATAGCATTACCAGCGGCAGATATTATGGTCTATGCAGATTTGCACAGGAAAGGAGAAGGTTCTTAAAACGCCTTTCTCTGATCCAAATTATTCCCTTCTCCGTAGCTGTTATTAGAAATTTGGTAAAGAAACAGGAAGATTGAATCCCAGATCTCTGAATATCTCAGGTAGTTGCTTCTTCTGCAATCCTTACAACCAACCCTGGATCTCAGTGTTTATCTCCATTCTGAAAATCTATTCCCATCTTCATGATCACTGAGATTTGTCAAAAGTGGGGCTCGGCCCCCAAGCATTTCCTGCAGCGAATGACAAATTCCTGAAAGTGGAATAAGCAATGTAGTTTCAGAGTCTGAGGCTAATTTATATATTTGTGCTTTCAGTCGAGTTTGCAAGAAGATATTGTGACTTGCAGAGTTCAAGGGACTTTTATTTCTTTTGGCGATAACTTTATTGCTTATTTTAACAGGTGGAGTGAACAATGCGATAAAAGACACTTATTTTTTAAAACCCAAGCATTCCAAAATTACTTGAGGAGTTTGAACCGGCAAATGGGGAGTACTTAGTTCAGAAACTGAATTATAATAATATACATCTTGGAAGCAAAAAAAAAGTATTTCCAACTTTCCGTGCGGGGGTGCGGGGGGGTGGGGAAATCTTTCACAGATAACAGAAGCACATTCGGTCATCTTTTTTTGGGCAGGCTTGGGTGCCTTTATCTGGTTTCCGACATGCAGAAATCTAAAATGATTTCCTTATCATAACTTTGTCCTCATGCAAGGTAAAGGTTTCTTGCACTAACTTCACGTCTCTTAGACAGCTGTCATAGGAGCTCTATGGAGAAAAATGTTGGCGCCCCTACGGTTGCCAACTCTGACCTGGGGAATCCTTGAAGATTTGGAGATTTCCCAGAACTGGCTAACCCTACTTGTCTTTGGCTCCTTCCGCACATGCAGAATAATACACTTTCAAACAGCTTTCAATGCTCTTTGAAGCTGTGCAGAATACCAAAATCCACTTGCAAACAGTTATGAAAGTGGTTTGAAAACACATTATTCTGCATGTGCGGAAGGGGCCTTTGGGAAATTTGGAGATTGAAGCTGTGAGACACTTTTTCTTTCCTACTGAGGGGACGCACACCACCTCCTAAGATTTTTGGGACCTAGGTTCGTTCTGAACTATAAATCTTCCCCTCAGTTTCCTAATGTTCTACAAGTATGAGTGTATAGAAGAGGAGTTTGGATTTATACCCCACTTTTCTCAGCTGTAAGAAGACTCAAGGTGGCTTACAAGCTCCTTTCCCTTCCTCTCCGCACAACAGGTACCTTATGAGGTAGGTGGGGCTGAGAGAGTTCAGAGAGAACTGTGACTAGCCCAAGGTCACCCAGCAGAGTTCGGAGAGAACTGTGACTACTAGCCCAAGGTCACCCAGCAGGCTCCATGTGCAGGAGCGAGGAAATCCATCCAGTTCACCCTATAAGAGTCCACTGTTCATGTGGAGGAGTGAGGAATCAAACCCGGTTCTCTAAATTAGAATCCGCCGCTCTTAGTCACTACACTACACTGACTCTAGTGTTATGGGAGAAGAAGAAGAGGAGTTTGGATTTATATCCCACCTTTCTTACCTGTAAGGAGACTCAAGGTGGTTTATAAGCTCCTTTCCCTTCCTCTCCCCACAACAGACACCTTGTGAGGTAGGTGGGGCTGAGAGAGTAGAAGGCTGCAGTGTGAAACCCATTAGCTTGGTATCATTATTCTCTGCTTCTCATGCACATATAAATGTCCTTCCCAGAAGATTTGCTTAAGCCAGCTCCCATAATCACATGTTAAATGCACATATTCCTTAATGGTTGCAAATGGCTGTAAATGCTGCTCCCTCCCCCAACTCCCGGCTAAGCATTGTTCTTTCATACCCCAAACTATCCTTTTTGGATGTTAGCTCCAGGGCTATATTTTAATCTTTCCCTTTTAAAAAAAATAATAGCGTGTGGAAGTCTGGCTGTTCGGCTGATATACCGCGGGATGATTTTTTTCCCCATGAAATTCGAATAAGAGGAACAATTTTTCACACGCAGATATTGTCAGAGCCATTTTCCCTCCAATAACGCCGCACATAAAAAATTTTGCAACTGTAATGACTATTTTACTTGCAGTTAAAAAAGTGCGGGCAATCGCAATATATCAGCTGTTGTTAAAATGACGAAGCCGGGGACTAGGTGGTGCTTTTCTTCTTTATAACTTGTCATGGCTGAGATTTCTTTATTATCACTGTTTCTGGTTAAACGGAATATCAGTAAGAGATGATAAGAGCTTCAAACGTGTATGTGTTGGGAGCCGCG
The DNA here is from genome assembly GCF_021028975.2 of Sphaerodactylus townsendi. NCBI lineage: Eukaryota > Metazoa > Chordata > Lepidosauria > Squamata > Sphaerodactylidae > Sphaerodactylus > Sphaerodactylus townsendi. The sequence goes on from NC_059438.1 coordinate 10,898,541, forward strand.
ATTTTTATTTTTAAGATAATGCTCGGGAACATGACAGCCGATTCAGATGTATGAAGAAAGAGGGGACTGTCGAAGGCTTTCATGGCTGGAATCACTGGGATGTTGTGGGTTTTCTGGGTTGTATGTTCATGTTCCAGTAGTATTTTCTCCTGACGTTTACGTCACCATCTGTGGCTGGCATCTTCAACACCCCAAAGAGGGGACTGTTTTTGCCAGTCCCAGACTGAGAAATTCCTGGAGATTATGGGATGGAGGAAAGGCAGGGTTTGGGAATGGGGGGGGGGGACTCTAGAGGGTTCAGTGCCATACAGTCTACTATTCAAATCTTTTTACCAGGGCTGTAGCTGACTAAAATGGCGCCCTGCGCAAACACAGTGGCTCACCCCGCCTGCCATTTGGGCTGGTCCCATACGGGGGGGGGCATTGCCAGCCCCCCCAACTGTGCCCTTTCTAGAATTCCACGTGGAACTTGAAAGAAAGGACATGCGAAACCAGCCAGGGGTCAGCCTGCCCCAAACTCAATGTGGACAGTTTCTCACTGTTATTTTTCTATGGATAACTTGTAATTGTAAGCACATCTTTAAGGTGGAAAAGAAACGGCTCTTGATCTTAATGTCCATTTGGGGGTTATAACAGAAGAGGCGGTCACACAAATAATTTGAATCAGGGAGCTGGGAGTTCTGGTCATGGAATTCCCAGTATATGTCTGGTTTAGCTCAGAATGTTTAGGGATTTTCATGTCGGCTCATGATATATCATCTAGCTGTATCTGTTTACCTGATGCAACTTCCCTGTCCCAGTAGCTGTCCCCGCTATATGGATGTCTGTATTTAGAAGGGTGGGTTTGGGGAGGGAAAAGGTAGGGGGGGCTGAGAGAGTAGAAGGAAGGTTGTCCTTTGCTGCAATGCAAAACCCATTAGCTTGGCATCATTATTCTCTGCTTCCCATGCACATATAAATGTCCTTCCCAGAAGACTTGCTTAAGCCAGCTCCCATAACCACATGTTAAATGCACATATTCCTTAATGGTTGCAAATGGCTGTAAATGCTGCTTCCTCCCCCAACTCCCAGCTGGGGATCAGCCCCCCCCCCCCCAGCCCTTTTCTCCAACTGAACTGATCTCTGCAATCGGGAGATCAGCTGTAATTCCAGATATCCAACTGGGAAGTTTGGCAGTCGGAACTGTGATATTTGTATGGCAACCATGTAGGAAAGCGGATCATGCTGTTACCCAAAGCACTTTCATGGCCTTGGTGATGTGCTACTAAAGCTCCAAACTGGGAGCCAAGTGCATTTCCTAAAACAATGGGCACTAAATGCCAGGCCTTACACTGCGACCATCAAAGTTTCCTGCAGCCTCGAAGTGTGCTGATGACAGAGAGTGGAAATCCCATGCACTAATAGGCATTTTAAGAAGTAGATTTATTAGAAATAAAAAAAAAAAAATGAGGTTATGTCTTCTCTTTTTTTGAGCAATATTGAGGGGAGAGTGAGTAATCAGCTACCTTTCTCTTCTCCTCCCCAGGAAATGAATAAACACTCCTTTCTCGCGGAGGAAAAAACGACAGCGAAGGATCACTGCTTAGATTATGCAAATCAGTCTTATTTAGGTGATTGGCATAATTTTTTTTTCTGTTTCTGCATTCCATGGGGAAAACCAAAGAGTACCAACCAAATGCTCACCCACTTCTAAACATAAATCCACAACCCAAAGGACAAGAAACTTGCTCGTTTTTTTCCCTTTAGGCTAGGATTGTTGGGAAATTTGTTTCTTTGTCTGTTTATAACATTTTTATGCTGCCTTGCTGCCCAATCAAGATCCACAAGGTGATGGACATAAGAACATTAAGACATTAAAGCAGCTAAAGGTACCATTAGAGTTATAAAAGCCAATTAAAAACACATGAACGAACAACACTAGGAGGAGGGCCAGTCTCCGTTATGGGGTGTATGCCAGGTAAATAGCCATGTTTAGCTATCTAAACATGGAGCAGCAGTGGCGTAGGAGGTTAAGAGCTCTTGTATCTAATCTGGAGGAACTGGGTTTGATTCCCAGCTCTGCCGCCTGAGCTGTGGTGGAGGCTTATTTGGGGAATTCAGATTAGCCTGTACACTCCCACACCGCGCCTAGCTGGGTGACCTTGGGCTGATCACACCTTCTCGGAGACTCTCTCAGCCCCACCCTACCTCACAGGGTGTTTGTTGTGAGGGGGAAAGGACAAGGAAGTTATAAGCGCCTTTGAGGTCTCCTGGGGAGAGAAAGGGGGGATATAAATCCAAACTCTTCTTCTTCTATCTGAAGGGATGTTCTGTTGGTGAGGGAGCAAGCATGTCAAGAAGCAAGCCCAGATATCCGCAATTGTACATCAGGTAAAATTACAATAAATACTTTGTGGCTGAAAGCACCATTGTAGGCACATAGCCCTGAAAAGGATTTTCACCAATCCCAATAAGTAACCTAGAAGTAAGATTATTTCCTTCCCCCCATTATTCTTTCACTTTGTATTAGGGGTGTTGTGGCAAGCATAAAGCCGCTGAACAAGAAACATGCGGGTCTCATGCACTTTGCTTTTTTTTTCTGTTCCAGGCCAAAGATTCAAGAGCCCGATGAAATACCCCTTTGTTCACACTTCTACATGGGAATGTAAGAGATTATGAACTAAGTTGTTTTTGAGGTCTTCTCATCCCTGCTTGGCACCTTGAGTCTGCCCTTTTTCTGACACAAAGCAAGAACATGGTTAAATGTTTAGGCTCTTTGTCTAGAAAAGAGTAGGACAGCAATGAATAATAATGTTAAGATGAAGCTGGACCTTAGTTCATAGAGACGTCAAAGGTAGAGAATACTGACATCTTCCAATAAGGACATTAGTTTGTCCTAAATGTTTTTTTGGGAAGGGATGATCTCCACCCTTTCAAATGATTGATTCAGAAGACGCATTGTACTTTGGGATTGTATTCCTTCTACTGCTATTCACAGTGTAACCTATAAAAATAAGAGACAGCAGCCATTTTAGAGTGGCTCCTCTGATTCTATGTTGGCCTGAATAAAATATTTCTTTGATTTTATTCATTGTTGAAACCTGAGCTTTTAAACTTAAATATTTTGAACCCATTACCCTGCAGTAACACCATCCCAACTCACAGCCAACTTATGGGCGGCCCTGTAAATTTTCATAGCAAGAGATGGATAGAGGTGGTTTGGCATTGCCAGGCTCTGTGAAGGAACCCTAGATGTCCTTGGTGGTCTCCCACCCAAGTTCTAACCAGCACTGATCCTACTTAGCTTCTGATATACAGAGGTTTTCCAAGACAAGAAACAAACTGAGGTGGTTTGCTATTGCTTGCCTCTGCACAGCAACCCTGGATTTCCTTGATGGTCACCCAACCAAAGCCTAACCAGGGCTGACTGACTCCTGAGATCTGATGAGGTTGGGCTAGCCAGGGCTATCCAAGTCAGGGTAAGACTATAACAGCGGCTATTAAACTTTGTTCAGTTCTACATCCTGGCCTGTTGTCCTCTAATTAACCGCCGTTGGAGCAGTGACATGAAAGTAATCAAACTGTCTCTAATTATTACCTTAATTAAACTGTGGCTTTGCATGACATCTGAACCAAGACTTAGACTTACATGAGTTTTTAATGTGCATGAGATTTTAGGTCAATGGAATTGTAAGATTATTGCCATGAAAATATAGAGCAACGCGGACGTCTACACTCTAGTTCGGTTTCCTTGGAGAACGCCTGTGGGGGAGGGTGGGATAGAGGACAATCTGTTTCACGGTTTTGTTTTGATGCACTCAAACATATCGATATTGGAGTTATTCAGTGAGATTCTTTTGCATAAGCAGGAGGCAGTTCAGTTTGCAGAAGACCTTGTCTGATTTTGCCAATCCCCCCCCCCCATCTTTATCACATCCTATATCTCTTTACTGCAGTGGAGAGAAAGAATTTAGAGAGCCAAATTGCATCACTCTTTTAAGCAAAACAGAATTTTCCAGCCTCTCCTATCCTACAAAGCCTCATTCATCTTCCTCAAAGGCCGCTGTTGGGGAGGGGAGATCCTCAGCAAATAAAAAATCAGGGGTCAGTAGCAGGAAGTAAGAACTGGTGGAATTATACTCTCTTCCAGTAGCGGAGCTTTTGTCTATATTTGGTCCAAGGTTTGTTGCATGCATATCTGGGGAAGATAGGGTTTTTTTCCCCGCATTCATATTTTTCTTTCTTCCAAGTACCAGTTTTTGCAGGAGGAAGATGGGTTTTTCAGTTCTGCACATGTTTTACTAGTGTTCGATTTGATATAAAACAGGTTTAAATCAGGTGTTGTCTCCTTGCAGATTTAAACTGCAGGTTTTTACGCTGGTTTGATATCAAGTTGACCACTAGAGGGCACAAAGCATGTGCAGCGTTCAACCCCAGCCCCATAGAAATGGGAACTTCTAAGTAAGGAAAATGAAACCGTGGAGGACGCTAAGCTACGGGCTAGATCCCTCAGAGCCATTCCTCTACCTTCATCCATCACGAGTTGCTGCATTCTGTCATCCAAAGAACCTCTTGATTGACAGAAGGATCCTTTCGCAAGCGGAAGCCGTCATTGTTCGTGAAATGGTTCTACAGCATCAGTGTGCATAATGTGGACCTCATTGGATAACCATGTTTTTTTAATTGCCTGTTTTCCCTCCACCCCAACCCCAATTAGGTTGGGTTTCATCAGAGTGGCCCTCTTTCACCACAAAGTGTTCATGATATTTTAATACTCATTTCTAAATCACATCAACACATGAAACTGCCTTATTCTGAGACTGAGTGTTGAAGCTGTATGCTGCTTTACTTAGCTAAAGACACAAGAAGAGAATTCAATCTGTATTTCTACTATATTTACCTGAACGCACTGAAGAAATTTCTGTTGAAAACGTGGACTAGCGCGCAACGCGTTCTGCGAATGTGGCTGCTGTCGCCATGGTGTCTTCATCCGCATACTGGAGCTGCTGCTGTCTACTACCACAATTCGTCTTAATATTTTTTACTCATTGAATATTGGTGATACTGACTCTTTCAATTTAATGGAGCGCAATACGAATGTTGCAGGTTTCTTGCCTTATGTACAACGTTTATGACATCTTAAGAACATAAGAACATAAGAACAGGCCAGCTGGATCAGACCAGAGTCCATCTAGTCCAGCTCTCTGCTACTCGCAGTGGCCCACCAGGTGCCCTTGGGAGCTCACATGCAGGATGTGAAAGCAATCTTATACAGTGCTTTTGAAATTTGTTACTAAGTACAGTCCCATTACGTTCCTTAGGTTGCCTAAGTGCCCTCATTGTATGTTTTGTTATTATCTTTATATCCAGTTGAATATTACTTATAACATAATCACAATATATCTTTATGAATAATCTTTATGAACGGTATATGACATCTATTGACTTTATGCTCAAACTGATTGCATATACCAATTAGTTCATTGCCTTGTGTCACTATACGTACAGCCCATGTTTCCTAGGCTGGGCTGGCCTCAGATTTTTTAGTATTGGTTTGACTGTATATATTTGCTGATCTGTTTTATTCTGAGACTGACCACTGGTCCATCAAGTTCAGTACTGGCAGCGGTTCTCTATAGCAGTGATGGCGAGCCTATGGCACAGGTGCCAGAGGTGGCACTCGGAGCCCTCTCTGTGGGCACACGCACACAGAGTTCGTCATGTGGGGGGCGGAAAATCACCTCCCACACACACCTAGGCTGGCCTGGGCCACTGAGCATGACGTG